>NW_019384411.1:59463-157609 GCF_000671375.1 Centruroides sculpturatus | reverse complement strand
GCAGTGGCGGCCTTAGGGGGTGGCGAGCAGGGCAATCGCCCGGGGCCTCGCTCTTGGAGGGGCCTCGCGCAACAACCAAGTAGAAAAAAGTTGATATTTAAAACTTTTTATTTTATCCTTGGCTATTAGTTATAACAATAAAATAAATTAAATTTATAGTACAGTATATATTAATATTTATAAGTGTCTACTATTTCAATTCACATACTTTGCACAAAGGACAAGGGCCTCGCAAAGATCTGCCGCCCAGAGCCTCGCAATGGATAAGGCCGCCGCTGGGGCTCGACATATCTGGACGGACCACTCCCCAAACCCATCCGGATTCAATCCTGGGTAAAGAAAAGACTACTGCATGGCCGAGCAGTCGAAGTGGCAGCCTATCGCTGTGGGGACCCGGGATCCAATCCGGATTAGTTGAAAAATCTCTAGGAATTTTCGACCGTGATCTGACCGGATATGCCGGGCCCCGTTTCTCACCACTCGGCCGCCCCATTGTGGGCCTGGCCAAACTTAAAACGGGCTTGCTAAAAGAGGTCCTATTAGTGCCCACAGGGCGGAAAGAGTATAAAAAGCGTTATAATCAGGGTGGCCACCTTTTCAAAATTGCTGACCTGGACATTTTAAAATTAGGATGTTATACCGAGACATGAACATTGTAGGAAACCGTACGAGACACGTGCAATACATTTTACAGCCAAGAGTTTACTGCCCACAGGGCGGAGAGTTAAAATAAAATAAATCCCAGGTCCCCCCATAGTGATAGGTTACCACCTTGATCGCTCGGCCATTCAGACTAGGTTTGGGTATACTGTCATTAGGGAGTTATTGGCTCTTGGGAATTATAATTATAGGGCTACCATGTTTTTGTCGATAATTATTTCACTTCAGTTCCCTTTATTTGCATCTTGTATTCTCTGAAAACTTACATCACAGGACGGTGTGCAGAATAGGAAGTACTGTACTTATAGCAGTAGGTACTTCCTATTCTGCACACCATCCTGTGATATAAGTTAAAAAATTTTTCAGTCAGTCAGACGTTGTATTTCAGGTCTAGTCTGATATTATCTTGTGGTTTCCAGGAAAACAAATCACAAAATAATCCTGTTCTTCTCTTATTCAGCCATTCAAAGGCACACAAAGACCAAATTGTTAGTCGTGGGATGGTAGAACAAAACCCCAAGTAGTTTTATTGCATAATAAATTTATGGGCAGGATTGATACATTCGATATGACGATATATGCATATTTGGATGAAAGGAGGACATTGAAGTATTGGAAGAAAGTAGCTTTCAATATCATAGCCAGGAAAATGTTGAATTCTTTACAAAGAAAATTTCAGAGGCCCAGGCAAAATAAGATACCGACATTCGTATCATGTGGTGGTAATTGAGAACCTGGCGAGTGAATGGAGTGAAGAATAGAAGAAAGCTACAGTATATGCCCACCAGATCCCCGAGGTCCAATAGGAGTCCAAAAGATACTAAGTGGAAAAGAGTACTGCTACTGCATGTGCAGCACTTCTAGCCAAAGGAGATAAAGGAATGCTTGCACATGTAGTACTTCATAAAATAAACATCACTGCTAACACAAAGGTATGTGCACAATTTGATTAATTCTGTATCTGAGTTTTATATGCACGAATCTTGCAAAATGTTCAAAATGATATTCTCTTACAGATTTGGCCCTTGGAAGATATTTCTGTTGTTTTTTTTTCTTTTTGATCTGAATGTCAGGATCTTATTTTGTAATAATAATTCTACAGTGATCTTATAAGTAACGATACATTTTTAAAAATATATATATTACAATTGGAAGATAATGTACCTTAATTAATAATAATATATCTAAAACTACAGGTAATTGAATGTTTATCAAGGTAAGGATTATAAACTTTACAATTGCAGGTGGAGGTTGGGAGGAGAGCCATTTAATAATGTAAAAATATAAAAACTGTTCTATTGTCTCATAAATAAAGAACTTTCCTTTCTGTCTGTCAAAAATTACAGTGTAATTGTTATACTGTTCTTGGAAAAAATATTTTAAAGACTAAACAATTAGTTTTGTCAGATCAGATTGTAATATTTCTTTTAATTTTATAATTAAATTTATTAGTTTCAATAAATAAATTTTTCCTATACAGGTATTTTGTTTTCATATAAATTATTGCTTTTATCTATTTGTCTTCAATTCAAATTTTTATTGAATTTTGTTGATTTATCTAGAAAATATGAATGAAAATAAAAATATAAACAAATCTCAGTAAAAACAGTGTTTCTGCTTAAATACATAAATTACGTGTCCACGTTGATCATTCCCTCAAAACAGGTGACTACTACTCAATTTTATATGTCTCTCAATATCTTAAAATAATAAGGTATGTCACAAATAGCATAATGAAAAAAATCTCAGATGAGTGAATCTTCCTCCCCTCTCTCAGGTCTAAGTATGGAGAATTTAATGTAGCCCGTAGGTATTTGAGCCCAGTATCTTCCCGTATTTAGTATAATCATTGTAAGAGAATGAGAGGGCGTTGATCATCACCCTCTTTGCCATGTTTTCTATGCATGGCCCATTTGATTATTATACATAGCAGGGCTGTGGAGTCTGAGTCAGGAGGAATTTCTGGCCAGAGGAGTCTGAGTCAGAAAAATGTGTCGACTCGACACATTTTTTCCGACTCCAACTCCGGCCTTTTAAATTTACTTTAGTTTTTTATTTAAATGAAAGAAAATTTATTATATATTTATTAATTTTTAAAAATCTTTTTGTATTTTGTTATAATTCATTTATTTTAAATACAAAATACATCGATTTAATTTATTAAATACAGTATGTAGTATTCTTTGTAGTATTTATGTTTAGTAGTTAAATTATTTTGACCCAATTGAACTTTAATATTTTTGAATCATTCCTTTATTATCCCTGTTCTAAATAAGTACTCTATTTTTCTGAATGAGCCAGACTAATTGATCAGAGTACATATTTTTCTTTTCTGAACAAGGGGCTGAAGTAGCTAGATCGCACACTTTTTAGTTGAACTAACTCTTCTGGAAGGGTGAAATTGAAGTGCAAATGCTGTCAAATATATGTAGATGTAGAATTTTAATGCCCCCTTTCTCCTCTTATTAAATATTTGTTAAAAATTAATTTTTTTATTCAAATAAATACTAAAAATACTAACTATAAAAGTATTTAGGTAAATGCCCGGATTCCTTTCAGAGTTCAGAGTAGGTACCCCCTATGAGCGCCTCTGCTCTCCCATAAAATGACTTGGTATTTAATTTTGCTGGAGTCAGGAGTCAAAGTCGAGTGTTTTTTTACCAACTCCACAGCCCTGATACATAGATATAAATATTTATCCTGAGGATATTAGAGTTCTCGTCATAATACATTTATTCTATTTAATTTCTTTTCATTCCTGTTTGAGAAGTCCATAAAATTCCCTCCCCAGTGTGACGGTTTTGCCTAAAGGCATTTGCTTGGAAAATATTCTAAAATTTTATTTATTTATTTATTATTTATTTAACCAAATGATCCATGACCATTGGGCTTTTTCAAGGGTCGAAAAAAAAAACTAAAGATACAGACATATATATATATAATATACAATCAACAAAACAATAAAAAAGAACAGAGAAAAGAAAAACAATAATAATAAAATAAAAATACACACAACTAATCGCAGCTCAATATTTTTACAGTCCGTTTAAATTGCCTGTAAGTACTCAAATCTTTGTATTCTTCTTTAAAAGCATTCCAGTTATATATAAGTTGATAGATTGGTGCATCTCGTCCAAAACAGTGCTTAACTTTTGGTAGAATCAAATTATTTTTCCATCAATAGTTGTAGTTAGAAGGCCTAAGATATTTATTTTACTCATCACTTATATAAAATTCTTTCTTGCCCACCTTTATTAGCTTAAACCTTTCTAGAAGAACTTGTTTTTTTATATAAAGCTTCTATTTTATCAATTTTGGTCTGGTTATAAAAAGAAGTGACAGAAGAATCATAAGGTAACTTATATAATTTGTTTAGTGGTATTAGAGATTATATTCATATTATAATGTGTATTCAATAAATTTGTCATAATCAGAAATTTTGCTAATATACAAAACTGTAAAAAAATGTACAGTGGTGCCTCGTATAATGTATTCCTCAAATAATGGACACTGCGAATAACGGACTTTTTGTTTGGCCGTTATGTGACTCGAGCAACGGACTGGCTGCGAACAACGGACTTTCTGTTCAGAAGTTACGTGAGGCGAAGAATGGACTTTCTGCAAACAAGTGTGAATGATGTTTCCACTCTTTTGCCATTGCCAATGACAATCTGCTATTTTTTATAATATATTAGTTTTATTAGAATATATTATTAGTATATCTGAAGTATAGAGCTCCCGTTGGGATTCGGCTTGCTCCCTTCTTTATTACGTACAACACCTCAGTGAAGGTTATTTACATTTATTCGAGTGTTGTGCAAATCATGGCTTCTAAAAAAACAGAAAGGCGATTTCAATTGAAAAAAAGCAAGAAATCATCAGAAGGAGTGAAAGTTGACAAAAACTTCCTTGTCAAATGGGGAGAGGTTCAGGAGTTTAACAACACTCATTATCCAAACAGAGCTGAGGCCAACAGGATCAATGATCTCTACAATGACACCCTTGCCCGTCATTTCTGACAGGTGTCGAAGAAGAGAGAGAAACAGACCACCTTGGACATGTTTTTCAAGAAGCCAGCTGCCAAAAAATAAAGGATGGAACAAGAGGAGTTGACCCTGCAAGCCCCGGTAGCCTCTCCTGAATCTGACTCCGATTAAAAAACAATAAAAAGAGACCCGCTGCAATGTGTAAAAAGTCTGTATCTGTATGAATGTGTGAAGAAAGTGTTCCTCCATGTTCTCCTCACAACATCTGACTGACCATAATTGTTGACTGCTCCATTTTCATTTTTTTAATATTACAGTACGGTTATTTTATGCTGCGGAATGAATTATATGTTTTAACATGTATTTCTATGGAAAAATACGTTTCACATAACGGACTTTTCACTTAACGGACCTGCACCTGGAACGGATTAAGTACATTATACAAGGCACCACTGTATTTTGTATTTCTAAACATAATTTTGCCTCCTTTATCATATTAATTAATATAATAATATTTGAAATCATTTTGTTGTTTTTTTCAATATATATATATATTTATTTTCTATCTCAACTATATAAATTTTTCTTCATAAACAAAATATAATAAAATTCATTCTCTCATTTAGAAAAGAAACAAATATTTTTAGAGGATCATTTTAGAAGGTGCAGCAGTTCCTAGAATTGTCCCAATGCAAATTATACTGTTAGCATTGTCATAAATTTACTTCCTGATGTCACAGAGATAATCCAAAAACTTATAAATGTTAAAGTTTTTCTAATCTGTTATACAAGGATATCTGATAATGAAAGACTTGAAAACGTTTATGGCAAATGAAACTGTTCAATTATAAATTTGGTTTAAAGATGATAACAAAATGAAATTATTCTATTTCTTGAACGATAGTTACCAATAATAATTATTATGGAACAAAGGAGGATGGGGTTTTTTTTATAATTAATATAAACACTAAAATAGTGTAGTTGAGATTACAGAATTTATCCTATAACCACTTACAATTGAGACCTTGTGGATAATTATTGCATTTAAAAAAAGTTTTATTCAATAACATACTTCTTTTTTACATTTGCATTTTGGACAAATAACTAGTTTGGCCCAGTTGTAAATTAAACTATTTACATATAAAAAATTTTTTGGTCGTCTTCTTAATTTTTTTCCTTAATAATGTTTCAAGTTCTTTTACTAGGATTTTGGATTTTTGTTACATTTTTAAAAAGGTACAGTATATATTTTATCAAGTTTTACAAAATTGACATTACAGCTTTGCTTTTGACAATAAATAGTTTATTGTCAAAAGCAATAAACATGTCAAAAAGTGTAATTCTGGTTGTGTAGTTAAAGTGTAAGTGAAAGATTTAGTCATTTCATGTGTTACATAAACATATAAAAAAATATATTATTTTATCTTCGTCCTCCACCTAAATTAAAACATTCATTCATTGCACTGTTCATTACAATATTATATTTTTTGTTTATGAAGAATAATCAAAGATTTGTAAAGATATTTATTCTAAATCATTTATATAAATTCTTCATGATGATTTTAAACAAACAAGTCCTCACTTAATGTCATTTTGTTATGACATCATTGAGGAAAGAATGGAAAGATGTAAGTACACTTGTAATCATTTACTATTATCATTGTAAAATTTTCTTTATAAACAGTAAAATTGATTCTATGTGGAAAACAAATGCTGGGGATTACAACACGATCCAATCAGATTAACCAAATAATATCTTACTTGTATCATTTAGCCTTATATATTGTTTCACTTAATGTCACAGTTTCCAAGAACCTATTAACAATATTAAGTGAGGAATTACCATAATAACTTTTACCATATCGTCTGATAAGTGATTACCAAAATTGCTGTACGTCATTGTATATTAATGATAAGATATCATAAAAAGTTAATCATGTAAAAGCACACATTTTTGAGCATTCTAAACATTAATTTTTTGTATCTTAATCATAATACCACAATCTTAGAATAAACAGATTATAAAAATGTCTTCAAAAATGTTTTTTTCTTCTTAAATAAAAACTGTATAGTTTTATATTAACTTTGCATAAAAAACACTTTTAAATAATTACTTTAATGATCAAATTCCTTTTTATTTTGTTAAATTACACTGCTATGTTTTATTCTACTTATACATACAAATTTTTATATACAAAACTTACTAAGTCAACTGTTAATTAAACTGAATCTCAGCGATACAGATGATCGGCTTGAATGTTGGCAGCAATTTCAGCTTCCCATTTGTCACCATTATTTAACAATTTCTCTTTATTATACAACAGTTCCTCATGAGTTTCTGTAGAGTATTCAAAATTTGGACCCTGGATGAAAAAAGTTAAAATTATTAAAGAGTTTTGCCATTTTATACAATTAAAATATTAAAATCTGTTTTTACCTCTACAATTGCATCCACTGGACAGGCTTCCTGACAAAATCCACAATAAATACATTTTGTCATATCTATGTCGTAGCGAGTGGTTCGTCGACTTCCATCCTCTCTCTCTTCTGCTTCAATTGTAATTGCCTGAATATAAATTTATTTATAATCAAAATAATAGTTAATAATTTTAGTATTTCTATTTATTTTAACAGGCTGTTTTTTATTATTCAATGTTAATCAAAACATTATATTGATTCTACTAAAATTTTTAATTGTTACAGTCAAATGACAAAATTTATTAACACTGTTTTCAGCTTATTCTCTGACCTATATTTTGTTACAAATAAATTAAGAACTATTCAGTTTGCAGGTTTTTAATCTTGATAACAATTATAAATCTTGTAATATTTAAAACAAATTAATTTGCTTAAAATAATGAATACAACTATATAATTATGTTTTGCCACACAGCTGTCAGATTACCTTAGGAGATTGCAATTTTCTGAATTTTTCCCTAAAAGTAATTCAGTAAGGATCAGTCCTCAGTAATTTGCTCTTTGTAGCATATATAAAGAGCTCCCTAAATCCATCAAATCAAAAGTATTACTCTATGATGATATTAAACTCATTAGTACCAATCCAATTACTTTACTAGGAGACATAATTACCATAACTAATAGACTGGAAAAACTAAATCTTAGAATTAATATCCTTAAATCCTCTATCTGTCATAGGCTACTCATTATTGCACTCCTCATTCCCTTTTACACTTAATAATCAGACATTACCTTATACCAATATGCTTAATAAACAGGGTGTAATTTTTGATAAAAAGTTAGTTTTTTAAACTTAATATAAATAAAATAATAAAAATGTTTATCCATCTGCAGGTGAACTGTATGGAGACCTTGTCAATCCATTTCCTCCTGTCAAGTACCACATTCGTTATAACCTACTAATTTTCATCTATAATTGATTACTATATGGGCCTCTTCATGCCAAACACAACTTAATACAATAATAGTAGAATATCAAAAATCTTCAGACTTCTTAATAAATTAAGCAACTTACCTTATACAACCTTTCCTGCAGTAATAATATGCAAGCTTGGCTTACCAAATTTTTTTCACACAAATTAAATATTACATTGGTTTAATTCTACCCAATTTTAGTATGTTTAGAATACCAACAGCTTATACCCATAATAAATCCTGCATTCTCTTTCTTATGTCATTTCCTTTTAATTTGGTTTTATTAATATTTTATTTTTAATTCAGGGATAGCAATCATTGCCTTTCTTGGCATTGATATTTTAATTTAAACCAATAAACAATAATTTTATAAGAAATAAGTAAATAAATTTAGAGATAATTTATGAATTTCCATGTTTTATTCAATAAAAACATACTCCATCAAATATACAATTAAAATAAGGATTTTTTAACTAAATTCTATGTTACTTGTGCATTAAATGTTTATGTCAAATTAATATGAATGAATATAGAATTTTCATTACATATCCATCCTTCATAAAAAATGTAAATAATAATTTGGTAAGATATGCTTTCAATAATGGAAACTATTTTGCCAAAAAATGCTTCTTTATGTTGCTTCTAATTGAATTTAAAATTCTCTTGGATTATGGTACATCTCAGTTATTTGATGTCATCAGTTATATGAGTGATAATAGTACAAGGAAGAGGCAACACAATTTTTTTGGCTTCTGAGGATGAATATATTATCAAGAAGTTGATGTAATGTCATGTATCATCTATTCTTTTCAATTGAAATCAGAAAACTTCTTTTGTTTTGTATAAATAATTCCTCTATCATCACTTTACTACACTGTAATGTCTTATTCATATTACATACAGGTATTTCTTGTACAACAGAGTATTTCTACAACATTCTTTTTCTCTAACACAGTCTAAGAATTTAGGAAATCCTCCATACAAAATTTCACAATTAAGTGTAAATGCTGTTAGTCTATATTTTTTACTTCCCTGGATGTTACGTGTAACAGAGGGCAATCAGTCAAAAAATGACCTCCCCAAATTTTTTATTTTTGGACTTGGGACCTTGAAACATGAAAAAATGCAAAAGGATTCAGGGAATTTTTCTGTATGTATGTATGTATGTATGTATGTATGGATGTTTGTGTGTGTATGTGAGACACAATTTTGTTCACCCTCTTTGAAGCTTAATAACACTTGTGCTTTTTGTTGAAAATTTCTGAAATTTTGTTTATTAGGGGGATTGATACTATTAAATTTTAATGATTAAAGATCAAAGGGGTGGAGAGATAAAGGGGGTCATATGTATCTCTAGTAGGGTCAGACTTAATGACAATTTTACTCGTTATTAGCATTTACAGATTTTTATAAAACACNTTTCTGAAATTTTGTTTATTAGGGGGATTGATACTATTAAATTTTAATGATTAAAGATCAAAGGGGTGGAGAGATAAAGGGGGTCATATGTATCTCTAGTAGGGTCAGACTTAATGACAATTTTACTCGTTATTAGCATTTACAGATTTTTATAAAACATATCCCTACCCTCAAAATTAAGCTTTTGCCATTTTATAATAGTTAAAAATATAAAATTTTTTTTAAAAATATCATAACAGATGGTGCCACCAAATGTTGCTGGGAAAGTTAAGCAACTCATTGCTAGATTTTTTTTAAATTCAAGTATGCATGCATGTTGCCTCAAATTTGCCCATGAATTTTAGAATATTGAAATTTTCAATTTGTTTTGTGCCTTTTGTCAGGTTTACTTTAATGAAAATTGCTGGTAAAATTTTTTCTTTCTTGTCCTAGCTTTCCTATCAATCAGGAGTCATTGTTGTTGCTTTCAGACCTTAGCCTTTAAGGCTTTCACGGTTTTGTTTTTATAGATTAATTTTTGTATTTAGTAAAGTTTATTTAAACATTATTAGGTAAGTGTTATTAAATTTTTTTAAACTATAGGTAAGTAATCATTTGTAAAAATGACAAATGAAATACAGCAGCATCTCAGTACTCAAACAATTTGATATTTGAACACAAATTCTGGAAAAAAAATCACTCAGCAGTTGACTGAACAAATGCAACCAGCTAGAACAAATTTTCAATTAATAACATATTTTTATTTTGTATTATGTCATTCATTAAAATTTTTTATGTTAAAAAAATGAAGATGTTGCTGATATTTCTGATCAAGATCAACAAAAAAGTTCAGATGATGACAATACTTTGTAAAAAAATAATACCCTCATTTAACTAAAATTAATATTAATATGTAATACAGTATTTTGTTTGTAAAAAAGGGCTGACAAATTTACACTTTAATAAAATATATGTATTTTTATCTTCATGACCAGGTGCATAGATAGATATATGGCATTTCTATATCATCTTTATTCAGAATATCCTATAGGCCAGTGGTTCTCAACCTTTTTTTGTTGATGTACCCCATTAGCCCATTAGTTGTTTCTCAAGTACCTCTTATATTTTTGTATATAAATTTTATAATTACTGTGTTAGATGTATACAGCCCTTATAACTGAGCGCCATAAAAAAAACTCTGACTAACTATAACTAAAAGTGAATTATTTATTTTACGTAAATAATAATAAATTTAATCAGGTACATACATTTATTTATTATTTGACAAGTATATTATATAAAATCACAGAAGTCATTTCAATACATGCATAAATTACATTTCCTGAAAATAAATAATTATAATTAATGATAAAGAAAATTTAAATTATTCTGCAATAATTTCTAAGAAAATTTAATGGGATATTTGTTGTGATAAATCTTCAGCAATTTTTCAAAATTTGGTTCTCACGTTGTTAAATAGAGATTATAATTGTGTAGTGACCTTGAAAGTAATTGCTGCAAATTTATAATGTGCAGAACAATACACGAATCTTTCAATTTTTGTAACAAATGTAACGTCTAAATTTGCTAAATATCAAGAAATGCGCGCATGCAGTGATACGCATTGCATAGTGAAGGTACGATCCAGGTCTCATTATTCCTAAACCAGTAGTCCTGTAAAAACTCGAAAAGCCCAATCTTATCGAACAATAATTATAGAATAAAAAAATTTTTTTTCTATTCTAAAATTAATGCTCGGTTAAACAGTAATTTTACTAGACTCCAGGTTCAGCACTGATGGCAAAATAGACAGGCAAATCAAGTGGATAAACAAGTTGTTTAGACTGTTAAAAGGGAAATCAGTGTTCACACTGGGATATTTTAAAGCAAGTTTTTGTTGTTTCTTGTGTTATTATTTACAGCAAATTTATTAACATATGCCATTTTATAATGAAAGTTAGATGTACCCCTTCGATTTACGGTCATACCCCTAGGGGTACATGTACCCCAGGTTGAGAACCACTGCTATAGGCCGATACACGTTTCGGGCATAAGCCCCTCATCTGTCGGCATGACTTCCGTGATTTCTTGTAGGTGGTGTTTGACATGTATACATTCCGTTTAAAATTACTTATTTACACGGAATGTATACATGTCAAAAACCACCTACAAGAAATCCCGGAAATCATGCAGACAGATGAGGGGTTTATGCCCAAAACACGTACCGGCCTATAGGATATTCCAAATAAAGATAATGTAGAAATGCCGTGTCTATCTATGCACCTAATTGTGAAGATAAAAACAGATAAAAGAAGACACGATTTCAGAATACACAAAAAAATATGTAAAAGAGACTAAAAATGTCTTCACTTTTGTCATGTCCAATCACCAGGAACAACAGTCTTTTGCAGCAGAGATGACCTTTCTTTAGAGGCTTTGCCTCTGCAAAAACATGCAAAACAGCCTAAAAGTTCTCTGGAGACTGTTTTGCATGTTTTTGCAGAGGTGTAGCCTCTAAAGAAAGGTCATCTCTGCGGTGGAAGACTGTTGTTCCTGGTGATTAGACATGACAAAAGTGAAGACATTTTTAGTCTCTTTTACGTATTTTTTGTTAAAATGTAATACAGTACTTTTAATTGTAATTGTTAGTTAGTTATTGATTGGAAATAAATTATTGATTGTTTAATAAGCATATTTCTCTTAGTAATGAAAAAGAATAGTATACTTTTGTTAACTTTTGAAATCTAACTCTATATTTTGCACTAGACCTCTGGTTTCATATAGCATGGATTTGCATAATACAGCACTTTTTTTGGAACATAACTATTGTATTATATGAGGGTATCCCTCCTATAACACAATAGTACATTCATATCATTAAAAGACAATAGTACATATTAAATAATAAAAATTTAATGTACCTGAGCTGGACATATTGCCTCACATAACTTGCAAGCAATACATCTTTCTTCTCCGGAAGGATAACGACGTAAGGCATGTTCACCTCGGAATCGAGGACTCAGAGGACCTTTCTCAAAGGGATAATTTATAGTCGCAGGTTCTTTAAATATGTGTGCAAGAGTTACCCCCAATCCTATAAATAATTTTGATTCATAAAATTAAAATAATGTAATTATATAAAAAAAGACATCTAAAAATAAAAAAACATTAAAGACCTCGGAATAATTCTGTCCAAAACAGAGTTACGGCAGCTCTGTCCGTAATGTCTTTCCATTTCATGCTTGGATCTTCTTCACTGATTATTTCTGAAAGCATTATTATTCAAATTATACTATATTAGTTCAATTGTTAAATTATTTAAATAAATCATTAGTTAAATATATTATCACTAAATATATAAGGTCTGATCAAAAAGTATTTGACCTGAAGCCAGAAAAAAAATGCCTGCATATATATTAGGTTCAAACACTAGTTCTATTTGAAATAGGCCCCTAATGAGTTCACATACTTCTCTCAGCAATGCTTCTACTGTTGGAAGCATTTTTCAAAGTCATTTATCAAGATCTCCATCAGATACTTGTCATGTTAGTCTTGATCATCTATGCGTCCTGAAATCTATTTCCTTTGAGCAATATCTTGAGTTTGGAAAAAAGCCAAAAGTTGTCTGGAACCATGTCTGAGAAATAAGGAGGTCGCTGAACCTATGTAATACCCAGTTTTGCAAGCAATGTCTGAATGAGATACAATCCATGGAGGGGAGCATTGTCATGATAATGACCCAATCACCAGACTGTCAGAGCTATGGTCTCTTGCATCTTACAGTATCTCAAGTGATGTAAAACAGTCAGGTTATACTCTTTTGTCACAGTTTTATCATGAGAGGAATATTCATGATAAACTCCTAGTGGTCGGAAAAAAATGGTCAACATGATCTTTATATTGATGTGTGATTGCTATGCCTTCTTTGGTCATGGATACCATGGCAGTTTTCATTGGGATGATTGTGCCTTTCTCTCAGGTCATACCTGCAGATGTAGGTCTCATCTCTTATCACAATCTTCATGAAATCAGGATCTGTTATGTTCTGCCAAATCACTAATGTGACAATAACAGCATATATATGCAATTATTGTAATTGCCTGACACTGAATGCAGGGTAGGATATTCCTGCAGTCAACCAAAATTCACACATATGCAGTAAGATCCAAGGTCACTTGATGACAGTCTTCTCCCCAGCTTGCAAATACTTACAAAGGAAAAAAAATAAGGTCAGATACTTTTTTATCATATATATAAATTTGAAAAGTATACATTATTTCTTGTAATGAACTATATGTAACTTTTGACACTAAAAATACAATATAAAAAACTGTTCTTTACTATTTCCTTTCCATGAGTACTAAGAGGACTTTTATCAAGCCTATTGTTGGTTTGGACAAACCCACAACAGGGTGGCCAGGTGATGAGAGATGGGACCAGACTTATCCAGGAATGATCACCCGGTGGTAAATTACTGCGGTTTTTTTTTTACCAATCCGGATTTGTTTCCAGGTCCCTCAGAGTGGTAGGCTGACATCTTGACCACTTGGCTACCTAGCTATCAACATAAACTTTTTAATGTAATCCATCTCTGTAGATAGTAGGCAATTTCCATATACATATAAATGTATATGGAAATTGCCTATCATCTACAATATGGTATTATGATATCTACAATATGTATTATTATACTACTAAGAATAAATAAATCTGAATACGATTGTACATAGTCAACAAAAATATGTTATGAATGTACATAAAACATTATTATTCCTTAAAGTTGGAACTATTGTATAACTGATGAAAACCTGACCTTCCAAATTCCAAAAGTTTGTCTAAAAAACAAATAAAAAAGAAGAGAACCTTCTATAGAAGCCTGATGTTGGTCCCTGAACAAGGCTGAAACCATTTGCTTTTCATTTACATTGATGGCATTGCTGGAAATGTGCGAAAGTTTTTCATCGGTTATTAATATCACTTGAATACATAATTATGTTTAAATGACTGGATGACTATGATCTAATTAGCATCTGATCCTCAAATATTCTTGTGACTATTTGGTCTACATTTGTCTGGCACCTATAGTAATTCTCATTACATGACCATTTTGTTGTAGGCTCATTAAGAAAGCTGTTGTTAGTGTCTACAAAGCAAAATAAAACAATTTTGTCTCTGTTTGTATCAGATTCTTGTCATAGTCTAGATTAGTATTTGTTTTAGAATTAAACAGTACAAAATAAATATAAATTAAGTGAAAGTGAAGTGATTATTTAATAATCTCAGAATATTTACATTACATTCAATTATAAAAGTACTTACTGTAACAAGGACGGACAGTCGTAGTCGTTAATGATCGACTAAGCAAACGACCTACATTAACTGTAAACAAATTAAAATAATCTTATTTCACTTAATGATTTTTAAATTTATATATATAAAGCAAACCAGCCAATAACTGACCATTACACAGAAATGTTTAATAAATAAGTGTCTGAAAACATATTTTAACATTAACTGATTTTTCCAGAAATTTTTTTTTTAATTTTATAAAATCTCTGTTCTCTTACTTTAAAAAGAAAAAAACAGAAATTCATCTTAATGTAAGTTATTTATTTTCAGATGTTAATAGTTTTCAAAAATTTTCAATTTTATTTATCTAAGTTGTATTCTGATTTAAGGCACTAGCAAAATTCACAAATGCAAAAATGGCAAGATTTATCATGGTGTGTACTATGGAACATACTGTATCAATCACACTAATTATTCATAAACCGCACCTAAATTCAAAATTTCCAGCAAATAAAAGTCAAAAACACATATTGAACGTTTTTGGCCACTAAATTTATCGGCCTTCCTCAGGAAATGTCAACTGGAAAAACCACTAATTATAGATGAGCCTAATTTGTCATAGGGATTGTCCAATGTATAGTGAGATACGAATATG
The DNA here is from genome assembly GCF_000671375.1 of Centruroides sculpturatus. NCBI lineage: Eukaryota > Metazoa > Arthropoda > Arachnida > Scorpiones > Buthidae > Centruroides > Centruroides sculpturatus. Next base: position 142,228 of record NW_019384411.1, on the reverse strand, counting down.
ATGCCCAAACTATACTACACAGAAAAATCATAAGGATACAGAATGGATTCAAGTCTAAATCACTTGTGGTGATTCTTTCCCATACAGTCATCTGACCAGCAATAGTGTTTAAATAATTAAAAATGTTTTTTATTTTATATTATTATAATATGCACACATATGCATGTAACTTTCCTTAATTATTGGTATTTTTAATATTTTTTGCTGGTTGATTATACCATTTAAATAAATTTGCTGAATAATTGCTATGACTAGCAAATAAATGAAAACAAACACCTGAAACCAGCACAAATTAATTAAAAACAGTATCTTCACCAATGTTTTTGTTTGTTTGTAACAGGCATCTTCAGGTACAATATATATAATGCAGTACTTAATGAACAATTAAAACTGAATACAATTTTTCAAACAAATTACAAATTTAGTTTAAAATCACTTTTTGACCATTAAAATATATAAACATACATCTTACTAACGAACAGGTTTTACATATATATATGTTACTGTGAATGACCGATATCTGGCAAATGTTAACATTCTCCGATGAATGTCAGCATTCACACAGTCATTTCGTGTATGTATGAAATATTTGCTAAATATTTCATACATACGCGAAATGACTCACTTACACCGGCAAATGTTGACATTCAGCATGCACTGATGGCAAATGTTGAATATAAATGTTTTTATTACCTTAAGATAAAAATGCAACTTTTTAATATGTCAAAATAGGAGAAAGCTTAAGTAACAGCGCATGTAAATAAACTGTTAAACCTAAAACAAACAGTACATTCTAAAATTTATTAAAGAAAATAATACAATAATAAACTTACACATAAATTATGCGATTAACATTATACAATCTTATTTATTGCAATAACTTAAACTGTTATGGCACTTTGAATTTCACAAGAGTCCCTTGCTTTTACAACTTCATTTATTCGTGGAACACTTCTTTTTGCAATGACAGCGTGTATAGCCTTGCCCTCCACTTTTCGAATTAGCTGCAGCTACTTCTCTCAGCAACATTTCTTGAGAAGAAATCTGATCTATGGAAAGTAACTTTTCTTTACAAATTACAAACTGATTGCGGGTATAAAGCTGCTTGAGGGTACCATTTTTGTTTGCTAATTTATAAAAGTCAGAGTCTTCTATTCCAACAACAACTGCCAACACATTTCGGACATCTGTACGGCCACGGTTGACATCAGGGACTTGTATTCATACAATATCACCAATTTCAACAGAAGGAAACGGCATAGAATTTGACGATATACTGTCGCCTCCCTGTCGACATGGGCTTCTCGGGTGTTGTTTCAACCTCCACCAAAGCTTATCTGTGCTTGTCGACATACACCTGCAATTATTCGAATGTATAATAATATAATCAAATATTCGGTCTTTCACTGACGTATATTGTATGTGTTGACATTCACTGGAGAATATAAAACCTATTCATTGGAACTATCCAAGGTATAAGAAAATGAAAGAAAAATACAGTAGAGCATTTATTATCTGAAACAAATCGGGACTGGGGTTGTTTGGATAATCGATTTTTCAGATAAACAATTATGTACGAAAAAATATATTAACCTATCCCATGTTGAAATTCGTTCAAATCCTGGCACATCCTCAAGTATCCTCTCGTGGTTGTGCCAGTGCTGCCAACTAAAACACATACACCAGCAAAAATAATATTGGAGTAGCCCAAGACATAGCCAAATATTGCAGCGCAACAGCACTAGCAAAAATTTAAATTTGCCAACTGGAACGCTTTCGGTTAACTGATGTTTCGGTTGATCGATATTTGGATAATCGATGCTCTACTGTATTATGCTTGCCATGCTGTGTGTAGTGTGTCTGTTTCTTTAAAATTAATCCCTACTCCATTCTTAAGTGCCCTGTAGATTTCAATGGCCTCCAGGTATTTAAGGTGTGTGCTACTGGACACCATGTGTAGTGTTCCAGTATACTAACATATACATCCTCACTTTGAACGTAAGTGGTCAAGGCTGTGGCCTTATAAAGTTTCTTTCTGATAGTATATTCATGTTCTTTCATTCTCATAGCAAGACTCCTTACATTCATACCAATATATAATAATGCGCAGTCTTGTGTGATGACAGACTTCTGTCATCATACAAGGGGACTGTCTAAACCTGAGAGAGTAACAGTCAGATATTGGATTCTTATCATTTCTGATGAGTGTAAAAATCATCGGAGATGATTGATATGCTATATTAACATTAGTAACTCTGGAATTTTCTTTATAGATTTTAGAAAGTGCCTTATTATTTGTACATCGTCACCATCAGTTGTCTCTCGTGTAGCAAGGGCCTGTTCTTAGGTTGTTGATATCGTCTTGTGAATGTTTTAACAAAAGTGGTTAGGTATCCATACTTGTCTTGCCAATGATGTGATCCATGATAACTCCTTTTCCCTTTCATTCTCCTCTGATCAATGTACAGTTGACCTCCCTATAACATTGTTGATAATTCCGTTTTGTATGAACTCCTTGTTGTACAAGTCACTTAGATTTTACAAATACATGTGCTGAGCTGTGAATAGCTCACATATTTGTAAAATCTAAGTGACTCATACAACATGGAATTCATATAAAATGGAATTATCAACAGTGTTATAGGGGGTCGACTGTATGTAGGCTCTCTTAACATAAGATAAAAAGTGGAAACTTTGTAACAATAAGGGTCATATAAACTGTAAAGTATAAAAAGGGGAATATGAATCCTTAGGATAAACTTTAGTGGAGAGATGATAGTCCTTTAAGTCGATAAGGATATCCAAAAAAATGCATAACGTTGTGACTGTCCTGTTCAACACACAATGATAGGCCAAAAGGGTTGTTGTTGAAATACTTACGAATGGTGTTAAGATTAGGTTTGTCATTCCACATGACGAGAATGTGTGCGTTCATTAGCGTATCTGGTGTACAGTAATATATTTTCAGAACATCTCAGCAATATTGCATTTTTGAATTTCCTGACCACCAATTCACAGAGTTCCTGAGAGCAGGCTACCCATGGGTACACTTCTGCTCTGCAGGTATATATTGTCTTCATATATAAAAAAAACCAACAAAAGAATGTACCAATAGGTGTACAAGATCCAACACAGAAGAGAGATGCTGATAAGTCTATTGCAGAAAATTGCTTTTAGCCCTTAGTATGATTAAATTAATTAATTAAAATATCTATAACCATAAGGTAGATAATAGGAAGGGCTTATCACACCAATGACAAAGGGCACAAAAGCTCAAAAATCAAAGTAAAAAATTTTTTACTTTGATTTTTGAGCGTTTGTGCCCTTTGTCATTGGTGTGATAAGCCCTTCCTATTATCTACCTTATGGTTATAGATATTTTAATTAATTAATTTGATAAGTCTATGTTCCTTTAGGAGAAAGTCCCTAAGTTCACAAAAATAGGATTTGAATCTTATCAACAGAAACAATGACTTGAAATGACTAGTAGTCTCTTGGTGTTTATGATGGGTGTAGCTGTCTTATTCACCAATGCTGGACTTCAGTAGGGTTGTGTTGTGTCATAGTATATTTATAATAGTCTTATGTGATTACAATGCACAAATTAAAAATAGAAGATTCATAAAAATTTTTTTATAACTAAAGATGATGCTAATGTTCAGTGTGAATGATGATAACCTGTAATATCCTAATTTCAACTTGCAAGGGATGCAACATTCCCATTTTCCACCAATCACACTTACCAGTCTTTGAGATTGAAAACAGAAAATGACATCATTATATTCCTTGCAAGTTACATTAATGATGATGCTGTGTGTTTTAAGTACAGTACATACTACCATCACTTTGATTATATGTTTTAAATGAGAAAAAAGACTATTTACAATGTGCATTGACACTAACTTGTAAGAGAACTAAGATACAATACATTCTCTTAATTAATGCACTATCTGCATTAAGGTACAGTACATTATCTTAATGCACTATCTGTATTAAGAGAATGTACTGTACCTTATGTTTAAAATAGTCCATGACAATCACTGTAAAAAATTAAACTGAAATATATTAGTAAAAATGTGCTTCCTTAGCAGTATAACTCCATTTCTCAAACATGGCATCAAAATGATAGTATCATGTACTGAAAACACATCATAAAATCTCTAGTAGTAAAAAATATAACTTTTAAGTTATCAATTTTAATCTGTACATCATATTAAATACATATTATATTATTTAAGTAGAGTTCAAATATGTAATTTATTTCGATTGTCCATAAAACTAGTCAGTCCAAATTGTGTTAGTTAAAAGCCTTTGTGTGTGTGCTACTTATATAAAGTGACTAAAACCTGAAATGTAAAAAGTGAAAAGTTAGGCCAAGCATTTTGATGTCACATCAGATGAGTCATACGATTGATTCTAGTTGACAGCTATTGGTTTTCTAGTTTTCCGATATCACTGATAACATGTTACAAACTACTAATGAATATTTTACTTATCCAAATACACAGCGCTGCCTACAGCAGCAGTCACCAATCTTTCTGACCTCACAGTTTTGAATCCTGTGGACCACTGTCATAAATTTTCTTTAAATTATCAAAACATCTATAGAATAATGATTATAAAAGTTCCATTTTACTTTATTACTATGAAATTCTCTTGTTTAATTATAACAAATTAATGTGAAGTTTTTTGCTGCTTGTTTGAAATAAATACAGTGGGTGATTGGTTAATGAAAAGTTCGGATAATGAACACTTTCGTGAAAGATTTTTATGATCGGACACAAACACGTTTGGATAACGAACACTTTACTGAACAAACATAAAAAGATGCAATGGAAAATAACAAATACCAATTGATTTTCACTTGTCTTCAGTTAACAATTCAAAACCTTTCCGAGTGTGGGAGACATCAACATTGACATTCAACCCCATACCAATCAGATGGTATTCCTCCGAATTTTGAAACTCTCCCTTGTAATTCCAGCTCTTTGTTTACCTATCTGACAAATAATTTTTTATAGTCTTCGCAAGACTGTCAGATGGGCACTTGTTAAGTTTTGTGCCGGGTTTTGTTTACGAAAGGTGAAAGTTTAACTGTTTAATACATAAATTCAAATTTCATCCGGGCCTTGCATTTAAATAATTTTTTGTGGGCTAGTTGATTTCTGTTCTCTGAATTTTTGTAAGTGCTTTTCTGAACTTTTTATTTAAAAAAGAAACTGATAATATTATGGAGCATAAAAAGAGGAGTGTCAAGAACAGTGCTCACCGTAGAAACCGGGTAAGAGGTAATAGCCAAGGTAGAAAGTGGGCACAAGATGTCTGATGTTGCTAGGCAGTATGGCTTGAACAGGTCTACAGTAGGCACAATCTTAGCTATGAAAGATATATCAAGAAGTCTCAAGCTGCTAATGGAGTATTGAAAATCACATCTGAGAAATAAAGAGCATTTTAGAGCTCACAATGGAACCTGAAATTGGTCTGACGACAGAAGAACTCTCAAATGAAGAATACCAAGAAACTTGACGAGATGTGTTTTCTTTTGAAAAAGAGGAAGATGAAAGAGATCAATGTCAACATTTGCTACTAAAGATCTTTTGAAGAAGTGGGAGGATGTCAGAACAACGATCATCCAAGTGGCATCCAAACCAAAATAAGGTTAATGGGGTTGGGGATCTCTACAATTACAATACTATTAATTACTTCTGAAAAATCCTGAAGAAAAGAGAAAAGCAATTGATGTTAGACAGATTCTTTAACCTCCACCAATGCAAAAAACATGACTAATAAAAATGGAAGACTGCATGTATACGTATTTTTACTATTACATATAAATAAATGTAGTAAAAAAGTATATGTTTTTAATTTTTTAGAGTTTCCAAAACGAATTAATCAAATTCTCATAAAAACCTATGGTAAATCAATAATTGGTTAATGAACAATTCGGATAACAAGCAAAGTCTTGGAAGAGATTATGTTTGTTAACCGATCACCCACTGTATATGGATTCTTGGCTCTTTTCCACAAAGGAAGACAATAGCACTCTCAACATTATTTATTGATAACAGTTATTTTGTGTTTGGTTTAAGATTTGAATAAAAAATTCCCAACGAATGAGAAAAAGCAACCAAGCATTTGGCATTTCTTTTGTAATACTGCATGAAACCTCAAGTTGATCAATATCCAAATTTCTCCACAGACCACCAAAATTTTATCACAGACCATTAGTGGTCCACGGACACCGGTTGGTAACCGCCGACCTAGAAAAGAACAAAAGCACAGACTTTGTTCCGAGAAATTACGAGCCCCTATGCAATGTTTTTTCTCATTTACTTCCTTATTGCTATAAAGTCCCATATGTATTTTGCCCTAGGCCCTCATTACTCTCTGGAGAGCCCCGCATATACTCGTCTACAAAATGACCTACATCAACAACGAGCAATTAGCTATAGTTCTGAGTGTAGCTTTGTTTACTTTAACCACTTTTTTTTTAACTCAGATAATTAGCAAAAACATCAACTCATTTTATAATTGATTTGTACAATTAGATATTAAATTTTTTACACTATAACTTGTATATAACACATCTTGACTTACAGTTCATGGTTTGAATATTGGATTTTGTTAAAATATAGTTATGGAACAGTCCTACAGTTGGATGTCCAATCACTTTTATACTTACAGAATAATATATTCTGGTAGAATTTTAGCTACATGCACTATCACGGCAGCAATCGGATCGTTCGTGCTCCCGATCGACTCCTCCCGGAGGAGAGCCGCCGAGCATATAACGTCACTAGTTACCGATACGCGTGTTCAAGAACTACCGCGAACTGCCACGATGGTGCACATAGGTAAAATTTGACATATAGTCTATAATATGCAGCATGTACTGTACAGTACAACGGAACATATGTATATAAACTGACAATTGGATTTACAGTGCATGTGATTTGAAATGTAAAGATATGTGTGTGCATGCTACGAATCTGCTCCGTAATACATCAGTTATTTTTGTTTTTAAAATTTTCTTTATTAATTATATATATATGGTCAATTACCGAGTGATTCACCTTAAACTTTTTTTATACATCAGGTAAACATTAACTGACTACAATGCAACAATATTAATACTATACGCTAAAAGAGATTTTAGTATTAATAAAAAAATGAAAATAAACTAATAATAAAGTTTACTCGATTTGTTCAAGGAGAAAACCCTCGTAACAGCAGCCATTTTGTTAAATACTGATCCCCTAGTGAGCAACAAAAAACAGTTTTCCTCGTAAATTCGAAAATTAAGTTTGTTAAATAATGAGAAACAAGTTTTAATTCTAATAATTAATTTAATATTATTTGGTAAATGTTTAAAATTTTCTAGATTATTTTAAAATCTTGATTTTGAAAACTTCCCATATAAATTTCAAAATGAATTTTTTTTTTAATTAGAAGCGATGATTATTAATAAATGTACTTTCAAAAAACTTAATAAAAACTATTGTTTAAATTAAAAGCAAAATTTGAGTATTATTATTACTGGAATCAAATAATTACGTAAGATCTTTTGAAATATGCAGGCTTACAACATGGAGTAATTTACAAGTTTTCTTTTCACTTTCTGACTGTCCAAGAAGAATTTCCAATCCACTGAATACAAGCTTAATGTAAATGTTGAAACAATGTCGGCCGTGTCAACATTTACATTAATTAATTAAGCGATGTCGACTGCTTTATACCTTTAGATAGGGTGACCAGACGTCCCCGGTTTTGCCTGTTTTTAATAAGTGATTATAGAATCAATAATCAATCTTCGAATTGAATAATTTTATTAACATGCTAATATAATATCATTAATCAATCAATCAATTTTAAAAAGTAACCCGAGTTCAATGTGTTTTAGACCCCCTTTTCTCTGATTCTGATATGTCCCCGGTTGATTGTAAATGTTTTGGTCAGCCTACTTTAGTCTGTTTGTTTTCTTAAGTTACGGCAACGCAACACTTGGGCGATCTGCTTAGGGGGAATGCCTTCCGAAAGGTCTTTTTAAGGCTCCTATTCGAGCGCTAAAAGTGTTTCTGTGTGATTTGTTCTCAACGGCAACCTTATCCTAAGAAAATACATAAGAAAATCTCTTTTAAAATTTCACAAAATTAATGATAACGTTAATCGGATCCGAGATTTGGTCGGTACTCATATCAAATGGTTCGTCTCCTGTTTTGTAAGCAGAATTATTTCATTCTCTAGTTAAAAAGCTCAAAACTACAGTATATTAATCTAGAATATTCGTCAATTTCCGAACTTTGAAGCTTTGTCAAAACGGTATCCAAGTGTTTATGTGGTAATAAACTGTTTCTGCGATTTTAGTTAACTTATTACGGTATATTCGATCTTCATTTCTGTTATATATTGCAATTATCATTTTTTTAAATACGCATTTCTTTCAGAGTGTCACTACATTTTTCCTCTTTTCCAAGATCATTTTTTATATATCTTAGTAATATGTAATAGTAATAGTTTCGTCCATAGTGCGTGGGAAAGATTGCTTTATTTCACCACCAATTCTATATCTTATTTTAAACTCTAATAAAATATTTGGATAGGGAACGAAGAGGAATATGAAGAAAGTACAATAGCAAATGTGACTATGTGACTAGCAAATTAAACGAATTCTTTCGTATCTATTTGAATTGTTTGGCTGCAATTTGAAAAAAATTACATACTTATAAATTCCCATTGTCTAACTTTATTCGTCCTGTGAGCTTTCCTTCCATATCCATATGGGTTCTGGCAGGACTACAACGAGAGCGGCCGGGTGACGAGGGACGGGGTCCAGGCTTATCTGGGACATCTCAGTCTTCCGATTAATCTTTTGATAGTAAGACAGTTGGAAGACCGAGGCAATTAAGGCAACAGTTAACCGTTCTGGGGACCCGGAATTAAATCCAGGAAATTTTCACCAGCGATCTGTTAGGATGTCGGGTCTCGTCACCATGTGGCCACCCCAGAAGAGGCCTGACCGAACTTATAATAGGATGGATATGATTAAAAACGCCTTCTTAGTACGCGCAGAGCGGAAAGAGTAAACAATGAAAAAAAATTCTTAAGTATAATATTATGTACTGTACTGAATAAAGTGAAAATTTCAAAAATTCAGTTTCAGCCTCAAAAGGTAAATCAAAGAAAATAATCAAAGTTAGAAAATGTATCTGATATATTGATGATTTTCTGAGTAGAAAGTGCTCAGAAGATGAAGAAGAAAAGGTTTTATCGTGGAAATTATTCTTAACTTTTTTTTAGCTTAATCCCACGGTTACGCGCGTCCAGTTACTCTCGCACTGTTAGGCGCGCGGGGTTCTATATAACCCCAGTTTCAAAATTCAATTTTTCAAAACGCATAGTTTTTTTCGCGATTTTTTCATTTTGGATGTTTGTGGGCATGTGTTTTTGATGTATTAGTGAAGAAAACTACTTCAAATATATCGTTTTTATTTATTCGTAACGAAAAAACAGAAAGTTTCCGTTTTTAGAAATTTTTCAAAAAAAATTGGTCGACTTCAAGAGTGTATTTTACAAACTGTAAACAAGTCTGATGCTATCTAAGCTGTCAATCGTCTTCCTGCATGTGTTTTCTAACTATTACAACAATTAAATTTTTTGTACGAAGCCCCGGGCCAAAAATATCTCAATATTTCCAAAAAAACACCATGTGAAATCACACAGCAAGTAGAGGTAAAAATGGAGATTATTGGCAGATAACATCTATAGTAAACTTCTTTTGCACTGTAATTGGTTAATTTATATGTCTGTTATTAGATCGACCTATAAAAACAATTGCTGGAAATATTCCCGCGAAATGCCACGCCCCCGAAGGCCACCACACGGAAGTATGTAAACAATCGCTACAAAATCGAGTGTTTTAATCTTTTTTTCCACTTCTAATTTGCTAATAATAAGTCGCTTGAAATTATTTAGACGAATAAACATGTTTTCAACACCATTTAGCAATAAATATCGCCAAAAAACGCCACCTTTCAAACTGTCAATGTTAAGTCTATGGGAAACTTTTTTGCCGTTTATTGGCTTTAAAAATTTTGTTTTTACGCCTTTTATGCTCTAATTGGTCATTTCTATCATGACTGACTCTATATCAACCAATAAGCTTTCCCTCAAAACACGAAGTCAGATCGACCCACCTCCGTTAGTCGCGCGAAAAAAAATTACACCGTTAGGCGCGCGGGGTACTATAGCACCCCACTGATTTCCATTATAAGTCTATGCAAAAAATTTTTTTCGTGCAAAATTGATATTTTTTCGGTGCGATCTTTACACCATGGAAGGAAGGTACTGAGGGCATCATTTTTAAGCACAAAAAACTTTAAAAAATACACGCGTTTAAACACCCCGGGGGTTCTATATAACCCCGCGCGCCTAACCGTGGGTAATAACCTTAGATAAGCAATCATTTACTCAGTGAAATCAAATCTCTGAAAGTGCAGCATAATTGCCTTCAGCGGAATCTTAACGTTACTTTTTGAGAGAAAAAAAGCCATGTTAGTAGTTTTGCTTGATAATGTTTTTGTTTTAATCTTGCATTTGATACGCGTAAATACGATTTAATATATGTGTTAATTTTTATTTACTGCTTTTATGAATGTAGAATACAAACAAAATTGCTCTTTTTTTGATATACTTTTAACTTTTGGCTCGCGACTTTCGAGACCATTTGAAAGTCAAAGTTGAATTAGAGAATTTCATGTCAATGATTTGTTATCAGAATTTCTTGTTTTATGTTATTATATTTGATAAAGCTGAATGCCACGAAACAAATTAAAAAAATTAGAAACAATTTAATCTAGTTGTTTTTAATTTTATAAAAGAAAAAAATGATATCTTTCAAAGCGAGCGTCGCATCAAAAATATCGTTAATATTACGTTTCTGCTCTAGAAAAATAATTAATTGAAGATTATTTATTTTAAGCATTAAATTAAGCTACACGCAATAAGAAAATAATTTATATTAAGATTTCGATATTTAAACAATTCATTTTAGGTTCGATTAGACTATGACGTCTAATATCTATATTACAGCGTTTACAGAGAGGGCAGTAGTGAAAACTTCATCGATCTCGATTGGTTAACATGATAAAATAAAAAAAGGTTTGTTTTGAAATAAATTTCCATTCATCTGCACATGCTGTAGAAGTGTAATTAAGAAAATTAATATTAAAAAAAGTTAATATTTATAAATAAAATAATTAACCAATTACAAAATAAAATCCTAAAACATAACTATCCAATAACATTTCGTATAACATTTCTGACTTTAAAATGTAACAATAATTTTAAAATAAAATTTAAAAAATAATAATAATAATTTTTATATATTTTTTTACTGATTTATCGTCCGTTTCAGTTCTAATTTTACGAAAAAAAAATAGATTTTATATGGAATAACTGTATTGTAGTATGGTTATGTATTATGTCAATGTATAAATAATTTTGAAGTGTAGTAATTCGCGTCACTCGCGATTATGAATTATCCAATTATTTAACAAAGACAAAAAAGATTTTTGTAAATTAATTTTTCTTTTATAATCTTATAATCTCTCTACGAATGCGCGTGGATATTTGCGCATTTATAAGGTTTCCATGACGACAAACATCTTGGTTTGCAATCTCAAGATGATCAGATGATAGTTGCAAATCGGAAGAATTCTTTCCTCGCCGATGTTTTCTTTTAGATATGGCATCTTTAATAGAAAACAAAGGTATCATATTGATTACTCGATAAATTAATTCATAAATCATTCGTCTTAATCAATAAATTGAAATGTTTTGAAATGATGATGATGGTGATGTAAGATAAAAATGCTACTTATATAATTATATTAGTAAATTTTGAAATTCTGTTAAGTATTTTCGACTTATCTACAATGTATTTCAACTGTAAAGTGTTTAACAAACAAATTTGATAATTCTGTTGAGTACAATTTGATTTCATTTGATATTTTTAGAGGTGAAAAGTATTTAATGTTTATTATATTAAATAAACATTAATTAAAGGTTATTAAGTTTATAAAGCTTTTATAGATAAGTGTATATGCCTCTTAAAGTGGAATTTTTGTAAAACATGCGTTAATTGCCTGCATAACTTAATATTTATCAGGTTTTTAGTACTTAAAAGTTGAAATGAAAGGTTAATGTGAATCATAAATAATTTATCCTTTTATTTATTAAAAACTGGTAAAAATAATTGAAAAATTGTTTATTTATCGTCGTCGTCAATATTTAATCCAATGTGTTTTAGTTGGCATTTCTGAAGAGGAGTTGGAAGGTTTCAAAGCATTAAGATGTCTGCACATTTTAATGTTTAATTTCTTCCATTAAAGTACTTTTTATTTTACTTGTGAAGCAATTCTTTGATCAATTAATATGTTTCAAAACTTTATAATTTATACGAATAAGATAGTTGTATCACTCTGAAAGAAAGTAGTACTTTTAACATAATTATAATTAGTTATTTTGGATTTTTCTTCGCTTTGTATTAACGTAGATCAAACTACTGTTTAATCTATGTTAATGTGAATTAAATGTGACGGACGATGGTATATATTCTTCGTGTAATATTTATGAAATTTTCTAGAGTTTTTGCACCATTTTTGAGATGTGAATTAAATATTTACGTTGATATATAGTTACGTTATATACTGTTTATTCGTTGAAAAACTTGTCTTATGCTATTAAATGTAGGATCTAACAGCTTAGTAAATTAACTAGAGTAAAAAATATATATAATTATCTTGTAATTCGTGGGGTTTTTTTTGTCCAATTTTAGACTTCTATGCATTTGGAGCTAGAACTATTTAAAATGACTAAGAAAAATCCTTTCTCACTTCGTTTCTAGATGTTTAAACAGTGAGTACAAACGTTTTCGGCCTTCTTAAAAGGCTTTCCTCCGGTACACTGTGGTCTGTCTTCCACAGTGTACCCGAGGAAAGCCTTTTAAGAAGGCCGAAAACGTTTGTACTCACTGTTTAAACATCTAGAAACGAAGTGAGAAAGGTTTTTTTCTTAGTCCAATTTTAGATATTAATCTACTGTTTATTCCTTTTTAAGAACATTTACAAAATCTGTCTCATCTTTATTTACTGAATAAGAGTTGAAGAAAACAAAGCACAACCTTCAAAAATGATTTTAATAAGAAATAAACACCTGTATCAAAATACAGAGTAAAAAATACAATTAATTTGAATTTTTAAGTAATAAATTTGGATAATTCAAAGCAAGTATTAAAAATTATAACTCTGAAATCATTTAATGATATAGAAAATAAAATTATTCGTTTTTTTCTAATAATCCAGTTTTGCAAATTTAAAGTCTACGATATTCAAATTCACCTTTATACAATTTATATCATTTATATGTGTACGTGGTATAGTACTATTTGATGTATAATATACATAGATCAGATACATATTTGAATAATATTACAAAACATCTTTCTTACTTTTTCTAGCAAATTTTAATTTAAACAAACTAATGTTATCAGCTATTTTTAAGTCTTTCTAGGTTTAACATAATTTCAAACATCAATTCGAACATAAGGTTTAAAATTTTGATCTTTGCTCGCATTCTTATGACATCATGGTATTAAAAAAATTGGGATTCTTAAACTTATAGAATTTAAATAAAATAAATATATAAATAAACATTAAACAAAATTACAATTATATGTTAAATTTAACAAACCTGGTGCCAAAATAAAACAGCTGAAAACATTAGTTTGTTTAAATTAATTTAAAATTTGTTAGAAAAAGTGAGAAAGATGTTTTGTAATATCTAGAAGTTTAGCTTACAGCACATAGAATATTTGATCAAACCAGATTTTTTTATCATTTGAAAATTAATCTAAAGAACATTAAGAACTTAAACAAATTAATTATCTAGTTCTGCTTTTGAAAAAATGATTGTCAGTTTTTCTTCTATTTATTAAAATAATTATGTGACAATTTACAGGTTAGTTGAACCATACTAAGAGAAAGAATAGCCATGTACAGTAAGTCTAAAGATGATTATAATTATCTAGAAAAATTGTACATTTTGTGAACAATTTATGAACTATTTGATGATAGAGGAAGTTATTGAAGTGACTTTTGTCATAATGTGAACTGGATTTTAAACCTAACTGGAGAACAATTGATATTGAATTTTTCAATAAAGCATTCAAATTATATATCAGAATTGTATTATATTTTTCAGAATGATTACCATCAATTGGAATGTAAAGAGCAAGTATATTGGAATGGTACATTATCATATTGATATTTGTTGACATAAGAGGAAATTTTGTCAACATTGCAAATCATTGTAATTTTAAGTTAATTACTATTGATTGATGTGGTTATATCATATTTGCTGTCTATAAGTTGACTTTTTAAACCTTATAAAAGCTTTCCAAAATTAGGGATCAACTTATATTGTGAATATAAAATGTGAAACTTTACCAGAGTGGTAAACAATTATAACTCCTGCTAACAATTGCTGTATGACACCAAATTCTAGCAAGTTGCAAATGTTTTCAATTAAAACTCATGCTTGCTGAATTTATTTAACTTGGAGATTTTTATTTATATTAATAAAATGAAAATATTCTCATTTAACTATGTTTTTATGAATTAATTTATAATAGAGACATAAAACTCATTTAACTTTGAGTTTTGTCTCCATTATCAGCAACTGCACAAAACAGAGCTGCAATTTTTAATCATATTTTTCATTAATATAATTTAAAATATATATTTTTTCAACAGCTGATGCTCCTACCATAGATCACTGATACAAATGACAGTGTGTAAACAAAGGTATACTATAGCATTTCTCTGTCATTTGTCATTATGTAGTAGTATTATCATAGTACAGTAAGACCCCACTTAACGCTACCTCGATTAACACTGATTCGATATAAGGTGGTCTGCTCAAAGCCTAAAAAAAGCTAAAAATTTACATTGATTCAAATTATTGCAGCATTTCATTGATTTGTATATAATATGATTATTCCTGAACACAAACCAATCAGCAAAAGGTGGCAATTTATCATAGTGCTGTACTTTCCTTAAATCTATGTTTGTGTGGTGCAGTTTTGGAAAAAATATAACATTATATATGTCATAGGCGATATTGACTTCTCTTGGCAAGAATTAACTGATAAATGCACAAATGAAGTATGGCTGAAGTTATCCAAGAATTCTCAACAAGAAGAGCCTATTGTCCAAATTGTCAACCTAATCAATACAGCAGGACTAGGAGATGTAGCTGAGCAGCATATTGAGGAGTTACTACAGGTTTCTGGTGAGTGTCTTACCAACGATGACCTTCAAGAACTGGCAGAACAAGGAATTCATGTACAACTGGAAAACAGTGATTATGAAAATGAAGAGCCCAAAGAATTTCTCTACAAATTTCCTTAGTAAAAGTTTGGTAGTGATAACTGAAATTGTCAATCAAATTGTAGTGAATGATCCAGATTTTGAAATAAGTGCAAAAGCAAGATGAGGCGTTTTGGATGTGATCTTTTGCTACTGATATTTGCTTAAGGAAAGAAAATGAAAGCGACAAATGAAACTACACAACTTTATTGCAAAATACAAGGATTTCCAGAGCCAGGACCATAATCACAAAAAATGAAATTTAATATTTCTGTGTACTTATGTTTGTGTGTTATTTAACATATATTATTATGCAAATTAATATAAAAATAACTTAAAATTAAAGTAAAATTTGTTTATTCTTGGTAGTGTGTTCCTCTTTCCCAATTTACTTTGTGTTAAAATGACCTTGTTTAACGCTGTTTCATTTCGTGCTTTGTCGTCTAGGAACGTATCCCCCGTGTTAAGCAGGTCTTACTGTACTATGCCTTGTAAACTATTAATACTCTTTACACAGCATAATTTTATTGATTTTGGCTTGAATGTGTTTTTCTTACAGACATAATATGCAATAGTTCTCTTACAGAGATGACTTACTTAAGATTTTTAGTAGTTGCTTGATTTTTAGTAGTCTTTATAGCTTCTGTTGTCCATATTCCATTTTGTATGAGTCAGCAGTATAGTCATAGATTAAAAATTGCCAGGCACTGACTAATAAGATCAAACATTAAATATCATTATCAAGAAATGATATGAATACCATTAATATTTGATCTTATTTAAACATGTCACAGGGAACACGTGTGCATAAGGTCTTGTTGTTTGAAATCTTCTCTTACCATTATATTTTATGTTTGAATTTTAAGATCCAACTTGTTTTGAATTGAAAAAAGCCTGAAGAAGAGTCCAGAAGGGGTTATGAAAACGTTTGTTTTTCAAAAGTTAATTGTAATTTGTCCTGGTGTGCTGTGCAGTTATGAGCTTTAGATCAGTGATGAGCAACTTCTAGATGAAGGGACTCAAGGATTTTTGTAGACCTGGAGGGCTGCATACATTTTTTCTTTTGGAGTTGCAGGTTTTAAGCCTGCTAAGTACAAATATATTTTATAGCCATTTATAAACAAGGTACTAAAAGATATGTTTGATGATATGCAACCTAGAAATATATTGTTTATTCTTATATTTTCACTGGCCAAATTTAGTTTGAATGTTCTTCATGACATCCAATGTGAATTTCAGCTTAAGTTGCATAATGGCATGAGATAGAAAACAGAAAAATAAAACCCTGCATACTCAAACCTGGGGGCTGTGAATTGCTCATGACTACTCTACATCAACTTATATGCTAGCATATAAGTGCATGAAATCTTTATAAATTTTAAAAAATATCATTCAAAAGATAATTTATAAAATATTTTATCAAAAAAGTTTATTTTTGAAAAAATCAAAAGATGAAACTTACTCACTCAGCATTCAGTAAAATATTCAGTCATATTCCTTTTAGAATGCATGAATTATTAAATGTGTGTTTTTTTTTTTTAGTTTTATGTCTCCATTATCAGCAACTATGCAAAATTTATTAGATGTCATAGTTAAACTTATATACTTGCTCTCAATAACTTCAAGTGGAAGGGATAGAGGAAAATTGAGTTAATGAAATTATCATTACTATAATGAGATTGTAAATATTGCATAAAAACATAATTAAATGAGAATATTTTCATTTTATTTGTTTTTTTTTACCTTAAGAATATTGTTTTTATGATAAAAACTATTATTTCAGAATTAATTTTAAAAAAGCTAGAATGAAACTATGTATTGAACTTTAATTAAGACCTAAGCTTGAAGCTTAGGTCTTAATTAATTAAAGGTTACTGAAGTAACCACAGTGATAAAGAAGTTAAATCAGTTCTATTGAATTACAAGACGGCAGATATATTGTATTGTGTGATGAATGTGGCCGTGATTTTAAAAATTTAGAGAAAATAAAACATTTTGTTTCTGTGACACAAAGTGACAACCATGTCATCCCAAATTTCAGATGAGGCAAGACAGTAGCCTCATGCTATGAAATTATTGATTTCACAGTATAAACTAAATGAATATAAATTTTTCTCTAATACTTGTTAAAAAAATTCTACAAGTTCATTTTCATTTTTTGATGAACTTGTCGAATCATCATTGTCATATGATTCTGAATTGATATTTGAGAGCAATGACAGAATTAATATCTCCTCTTGACTTTCCACCATGTTGAACACCATAAAATAACCAGCATGTTTAAAAATGTGCTAATCGTCTGGAATAACTGGCTATGATCAATGACATCAGTCACTACTAATGTGATGTTACCAGTTAGAATTTCCAAACGCGTCCTTAATAATGTGGTACACCAAGTTTCTTGTAACATTCCTAGATATTAGCAGATGGCAAATTTTAGATTTCTTTATTCTTTGGATTTTCTTTAAATTAAAGAATGTAGTTCCTTTATGGCTATAAGAACAAAGACTGCAACTTACCTTATATAGAATTTGAAAAATGTTTGAACAAGAAATAGAATGTGTATGAAAATTTAAATAATGTGCATATTACAGGCTGAAAAAACTATAAAATAAAATTTGTACCAGAAGTTACTAGAATGTTATAATGAATAAGCCTTGTGTAAAATAATTGCTGTTAATGTCATTGTTGTTTTGTTAAGAACATTGTGCATAGATTCTATAATATTCAATGATTCTAATTTAAGAATTAAATGCTTAATGTTTTCACTGTACAGAATTAATTAACATCTGCTAAAATTGACAATCAGATTATAAATAGTTCTCTAAGAATCATTATATAGAAAGTTTATCAGCTTTAAGATACAAGTTTAAGTAGGGGTGTGTAAAAAATCAATTGAAATATGGATTAATGTACAAAAAAATGAGATAGAACTAAAGGTAAGGCAAACATATACATGTTTTTGGTGGTTTCCAGAAAAATTCTGGACACAGATAAATGTGTGTGAATGTGAAAGATTTTTCATGAGTTTTAAGGACAAAAGAAAAGCTTTTGAATGGACTTGTAATTGCAATTTGAACATGAAATAATCAACACCATTTTTCAAATTGACCGTAAAATACAAATAATTTGTATGTTAGTCACAGAAATTCTGGTATATATAATTAAACTTAAAAATTTTAAAGGGTTTCTTTTGGAGGAAAAGAATATTCAGAGTATGGATTTTAAGATCCCCATTACTAGTCTTGTTTTTTTAATCCTAAAATATGTTTTTCATTAAGGAATAATTTTTGTGGCAATTGCTTTTAGTTTTCAAATTCTGATTATGAGTTAAAAATAATTTCAGTTTTTTACATATTTTGTCAACAAGCTCTTATTTAAAATCTTTGCAAATTCTTCAAGGATCATCAGCATCATCTTAATGGCATCTTCACTGCATTAAAATTTTCTTCTTGAAATCTTGTATAATGTAATGATTATCTTTTTAATGTAACCCCCATCAAAAGAATACTAAAATTTTAGGCAGTATCAATCATAATCATCTGTTTTAGTTCATTTCTTTTCAAAACTTAGCACCAGATTTAATATTGAATGGGTTGATAATTTTTTAAATTTATTATTTTCATTTTTATTAGAAATTTTTAAGTAAAAATCTTGGCAAAATATTTATATTTAATTATCCAGAGATTAATTAAGAGAGCATATCTTTTTATATTTATAGAAACTGCCCTTCTCTCATTAAACCAAATTAAACTAACAGCAAAGATGACTTATAAAGTTTTGATATTTTTCATTTCAAATAACTGTTTCATAATGATTTATTTAAGGATTTACACTTCTTATTTGTCAAATAATTGATTTGTAAAAATAATTAAAAAAATAATAATAAAATTCAATGATAATTAGCTCATCATAACAATAATACTTAATAAGAGATATATGACAAAGTATGATTAACATAGCAAATATGATCTCAAATTAATATAACATAAACAAAAATATATTTACTGTATTTGTGATTTCAAATATAGAAATCCTATATACTCTTACTAATCTGAATGAAGATTGTTTAAATGCTAAATATTTCTGCAAAAACAAAATAATCTTATAATGTTTTAAAAAACAAAACGACTTCCAACAACTTAACACTTCGTTGAGTAATAATAATCCACGAAAAAGGTTTTCGTGGATTATTATTGTTTTAAAAAACATAATGAATCTGTAAAATTAATATGCACCAAATACATTAATATAAAAATGCATGTAAGAAATACAATATAAAATTTTTCAACAATACATATATAGTAAACAGAACACCAATGATGAAATAACCTCATCAACTTGTTCTGACCCCATGTTACAAATATAAACATCTCAAGGCCTGATAATTATATTAAAGTCAAACGATTGCTGGATTAAATTGGGTTATATTACTGCTGCTGCTAATAATTAAATACTGAGTAATTTGGTACTAGAGGTAGATGTTAGGCAACATCTCTAGTGCCAAATTACTCAGCATTTACTATATTAATAGTAAATGCTGAGTAATTTGAGTAACCCAATTTAATATGGCAATCATTTGTCCCATGTAACAAATTTAGAAAAATGAACACCATTTTGATAAAGAAGTCTGTTTATTTTAAATATAAAAAATATAATAAGTAATAAACAAGGAAGAAGAAAGTGTTTTCTCTTAAGTATCATACAATTTGATATTTAACATTTATATACTGTCTCCAAGACTGATTTTTTTCCAATTTAAAAAATGATTTCAAAGTCTTGTATTCCATTTTTAGTTTATATACCACTCTTCTTTCTGATAAATTTAAGTATAAAAATGTTTTAAGATTCCATTTGAAATGTACAAATTCTAGACATGTATTTTAGTTGAATTTAATGTTTTTAATTTTTGAATTTAAAATTCAAATGTTTATAAATTAAACATTTTTTACATAAATGCAAAAATATTTTTTTGTGTTTTTGAATATCTTAAATTGGAAAAGATCTTAGATATGTAAATATTTAAATTTAAATGCAAAACATGTGGAATATATAAAATCTAAACTCAAATCTATAATTAGAAATTATGGATTGTAAATTGAATTTCATTCATTTTATATTTGAATTATCTGCTGGAAATTTAATTAAAAAATTAAATGAAAATGGAATCTGAGGTTCTGAAAATATTTTAAGATTTGAATCTTGAAATAAAAGAAAACAGATATGAAATGGGACAGTTTTATGTATTTTAGGTAAATTTAAACACAATATTATATTACTCTCATTACAGATAGATTTTAAATTAATTAGTATGTATCAATAATATAAGATTAATTCATATTAGATTAAAATTATTATATATTTACAATAAACTCAGAATAATTTTCTCTGAGAAGTTTTAGAAGCTAAAATTTCTGTTTGATACTAAAATTATTTCATTATTTGAAATTGTTTTTATATGTTAATTAATTAATCAATTAAGTTTTGCTTCATATTGTGCAGGTACAGTTTAGGGCAGTGATTCTCAAACTTTTTCTAGCCACTGCCTCCTTGGTTCCATAAATTTACACTCAGTGCCCCCAACCTGTTTTCCATTGTGAGAGAAAAATTGGAAATAATCTTAGAAAAGCTTTTCTATGAAACTCACACTTTTTGTTCTTACATTGTTCTCAACATCTGGAAACCATTAAATAAAATGTTTTTTACCTGTTTTTAACAGAGGAAGGGGAAAGGTTGTCAGCGATCAGACTTCTTGCCTATGATCACTGTTTGGTCAGGACTCTGCATCCAGTGCCTCCTGCTGTCCCCTTGCTTCTTTTCACCCACTAGATTTACTCACTGCCCCTAGGGATAGTAGTGCCCACTTTGTGAATCACTGGTTTAGGGCCTCATGCTTTTAAATTATCTATTTGATAGAGAGAAAAATTACCTATATGTCTAAAGGATGAAACAACTCTAAATCCAGCTATGGAATAAGCTAATTATTTAATAATGTTATTTCAAATTGAAATGTTAAGTTTATCACCATACATAAATCATGTAAATGAATCTTTTTCAATTCTCGAGAAGTAACCCAGATATTCTATGTTCTTGTGTTACTTGTCGATATAATCAATGTTCTTTTTGAGTTCAACGGTTACTTCTAGAGAAATTTTATCCTTTTTCAATTCATTTTTATGATTTTTTTTAATGTAAAAGGAATTTATTTTGTCAATTGTTGTGAAGTCAAAATATTATTTAATTATATATCATTATAGAAGATTTTGACTTGGTGTTATGTTATCAAAGAAATAGTTTTTCTAGTTGTCTTTAGATACATAAAAGTGTTTTGTTGCGAGAATTTTAATAGACAGTTACATGGCCTAGCAGTTAAGGTGGCAGCTAGTGTTTGGGGAGATCTGGGATTTAATATGGATGGGTTGAAACACCCTAGCAATTTTTTGGAGGTTGACCATTCAGATATATTGGGTCCAACCTTCACCACCTGGCTGCCTGGTTGAACCAATAATGGGCTTGTTAAAAAGGCCCTCTTAGTGCTCATAGGGAAAAAAGAGAGAGAACTTAAATATACATATTAAAATTTTTTTTTATTTAAATTTTATTTGAGGATGATGTTAATTAATAATGACTTATCAAAATTGTTATTTTTCTGTTTTCCCTACATTTTTACTATTCTATAAATTATATACATAAATACATTCTTATATTATTTGTATTAATATTCAATATATATAGGTTATGATCTAAAATTGTCATTTTGGTAATTGAAATGATGAATTAGCAAAATTTGCAGTCTAGAAAATTCATGATCATGTTTGGTATCAACTGACTTTACAAATAAATAAATCAGACAACTGCTAACTGAACAAAGCCATTACTTGATATATTTATCGACATTGTGCCAAGTTCACAAAACTTGGCACAATGTAGTACTTACATAACTAATTATACAAATTGTAACTGATTTTTATAATCTTTAGATAAATCTTAATTCTACTACTAGTTTATTTGGGTAAAAGATTTTACCCAAAATATTTTATATGAATTTTAGATTTAGGATGTTTATTTATTGTAGCTATATAGTAATCCCTTCATTTATGCAAGTAATTAGTTCTGCAAAAACAGTATGTAAATGGAGTCATGGAAAACTGTTTAAAGTAAGGATCGGTTCCAAATTCTCAACTGTAGTATTTTACTCTTACTGTGGTAGAGAAGTTTTAACTAAAGTTTTTTTAAATACATCTCTATATAAAAGGTTACTGATGATAAAAAAAAGACAATGTAACTATCATTTATTTCCCTAAAGTTAATGACTTAAAATTCAAAAGTTTTTCAATTGAATTAAATAAAGTTAATTCACATAAATAAAATGTAAATGTAGGGATTACTGCATAAATTTCATTTTAGAATAATACGTGGTATAAAAATCAATAAGTTTTCAGATATCTTTCTGTATGTTTAAATACCAGTTAAACAGATTTGGTGATTTAAAACATATCCAGCCTCATCCTATAAATTTATTATTTGTTTCTGTGCACTAAACCAATGTGTTCTATTGGATAGTTTCCAACAGAATTGTTATAAACTATAAATGTATAAAATAATTCTGTTGGAAACTATCCAACAATACTGTTTGATAAAGAAAATATTGTGAAGGTTTTTTTATTTTTTATTTTGTTGAACTAAAAATACAGTTTGAGTTTAAAGGTTTCTATTCATATTGAATCCATAAATGAATGGTATGGAATCCATTTTATATGTTTCTTTGTACTAAGAATTATTTTTGCTAGCTCTCCCTTCTTTGAACAAAGGAATTAATGTAATGAAATATAATACTTAAAAATTTGTTTCTAATTTTTTAAATTTATTGACAAAATTTATGTTAAAAAAATACAGTTGAAATTTTTTAGTTTTAATATTATTTTAGTATTATTATTTTAATAATGGTGAACATTAAAATAAAAACTGTTTCAAAAATATTTGAAGTATTATTTTTTATAGTATGGGATAAGTTAAAATTTAAATAATACACTAAAAAGAATTTCTGATTTTAATTTTCTTTTATAATTAGAATCCTGTGAATGAAATTTAATTCATGAGCTATAGATTCATCTTTAATACATTAAAGCTAAAAATGATAAGAAAGAGTATATGAAACTGTCAATAACTCTCCAATACTGGAATAGAATAAACATACACAACATACCAATACCAGCACACTTCAAATTAAGAAATATTTACTAATGTTTTCATCTGTTTATAACAGACATATTCAGGCATATAATGCAGAACAAAACTGCTACATTAAAATCATTTGTAGCCATTTTATTCTGTGTTATATGCCGTCTATTATAAACAGATGAAAATGTTAGTAAATATTTCTTAATTTCAAGTGTGCTGGTATTGATATGTTGTGTATGTATGAAACTGTTGTTGAAATGCTAAATTTTTAAAGAATTAATGAAATATAATTTGGATAGAATGTTTATACAAGACATGCCATACAGTTATTTAGATTAAGTATAATTATTCATTTTTTTTTTAATTATTGTAAATTATTAAATTATTAGATTTATAAAAAATAGCAGTTTATATGTAATATCAAATATTATTAATAAGTAATAAACTTAAATTCAAATAACATTGGATTTTCAAGTTTATCAGATGTAGAATACTTTATGCAGTATTTATTCATGGATAGTTTGAGAATTTCTATCTTTAAAGTTTTCTCAAAACTTGTTTAATGCAGAAGGACAGTAAGGACAGTATGTCTTCATTTAGATTAATGTAACCTTAATGAAAATGTGCCTATACCAATGACTGAAATTACTAATTACAGATTGGCAGAGTTTCAGATTCATTTGGGAAATTGCCATTAAGTCAGACATGAATGAAATATGAAGGATTTTGAGATTAATTAATTAAAATGCTTGAAGATGAATAGATACATTTAAAGCTTGATTTATTAAATAATGTTCAAACAATTTTTTACAACAATAATTAATATATTTTATTTTATTACTGTAAAGTGTTTTTCTCTTCTCTAACATTGGAGGCTTCATCAGTAAATAATACAATTAAAATTAGAAACTATTTGCTATGAAGCCTCCAATATTAGAGAAGACAAAAGTACTTTAATAAATTTTGTTGTAGTATTTATATTGTTGATTTCATGAAATATTTATTATTATATCTTATTATTTTTATTTTTTGTTTGTTTTAAAAAAACACAAAAAATTATTTACTAATCTGATTTATTCAGATTTTGTTTCCTAACAAATTATATTAATGTATTGACATATGTTTTACACATAAACATTATTTATTTTTATCAATACAATTGATTAAGATTATTCACTTTAAATTGTTATGAAATAGCTTTTTTTAAATATTTCTAAATTCTATTGAATAAATATTATATTGCAATTTTGTAATATATTATTTATATCACAATATCTTCTATTCTGAATACCGGTATTCTGAACAATCTCTTACTCACTCGTTTAACCTTTACTTTCCAGTACTGCTTAAACTTTGGTTTCAGCCTCACTCAAGGTCTGCTTCAGGTTACAATAAAAAAAAACCAGTTTCCAATCCTTAGAATGATTCTTGAAGGAACCTTGATTGAGTGTTTATATAAATTCAAACATATGCACACGCTACATAGTGTCGGCGATTTCTTGTTCTTCGCATACGTAGCACCAAACGTATGAAAGTGCATTACCATCTTTAGTGTTTATATCTCTCCCTGTCCAGCCAGCTCTGTATATTTTCAGGGCTTTGAGGGCTCTGATGTGGCCAGTATGAAAGGTTCTATTTATCAATCTGGCATTGGATAGTTCTGCGTGAACCTCCGGTTCGGTGGCGTAGGTGGATAGGGCAGTGGTGTAACGAGCATAGTCTGTCATATTTGTGCTCCCTGATTTTCTGTTGGATGGAATGCTTCGTGGAGCTGATGTACACCATTTCTTGCCTAAATCTGTCATCTCTCACTGGAATACTGTATACCCCCAGAGCCCTAAGATCGTACTGTTTGTCTTTTGCATTGCATAATAATTTATATATATTGGGGGCCTTCAGTATGTTAATCTGGTGCCAGTTTATGTTGCTATTTTTTTATATAAAGCTTGAAATCATTGGTTGTATTCAATGGTGGTGCGTCTGCTAGCTGGGTCTTGACTCCGATCTTCATTGCTAGCTTTTTGAGTAACGGGTGTATCCTGTGTATCACATGGTCTGAAATAGGCACGTGCCAGCCTTCGTATTCTTTTTTGTAACCATGTGTCATCATGATGCGCTCTATATTTTGTAGTTCAATTATCGTGTCATTCCACCTAGAAGGGTGCGTATATGTTCTTCTAACCAATACCTGGAATGCTGCGATATTATAAGTGTAAGGGTCGACTGAGTTTGCCAGTATAAACCATGGGATGTAGCTAGGTTTATAATATATACTAGTTTCAACCATTCCTCCATTGAGCCTGATGTTGATGTCCAAGAAGAGCATATATGCACCCTTCTAGGTGGAATGACACGATAATTGAACTACAAAATATAGAGCGCATAGTGATGACACATGGTTACAAAAAAGAACTAATACGAAGGCTGGCACGTGCCTATTTCAGACCATGTGATACACAGGATACACCCGTTACTCAAAAAGCTAGCAATGAAGATCGGAGTCAAGACCCAGCTAGCAGACGCACCACCATTGAATACAACCAATGATTTCAAGCTTTATATAAAAAAATAGCAACATAAACTGGCACCAGATTAACATACTGAAGGCCCCCAATATATATAAATTATTATGCAATGCAAAAGACAAACAGTACGATCTTAGGGCTCTGGGGGTATACAGTATTCCAGTGAGAGATGACAGATTTAGGCAAGAAATGGTGTACATCAGCTCCACGAAGCATTCCATCCAACAGAAAATCAGGGAGCACAAATATGACAGACTATGCTCGTTACACCACTGCCCTATCCACCTACGCCACCGAACTGGAGGTTCACGCAGAACTATCCAATGCCAGATTGATAAATAGAACCTTTCATACTGACCACATCAGGGCCCTCAAAACCCTGAAAATATACAGAGCTGGCTGGACAGGGAGATATATAAACACTAAAGATGGCAACGCACTTTCATACGTTTGGTGCTACGTATGCGAAGAACAAGAAATCGCCGACACTATGTAGCGTGCGCATATGTTTGAATTTATATAAAAACTCAATGTTCCTTCAAGAATCCTTTTAAGGATTAGAAACTGTTTGTTTTTTCTTGTAACCTGAAGCAGACCTTGAGTGAGGCTGAAACCAAAGTTTAAGCANTGTTCATGATTATTGATGAAGAATTAAAGAAAAAGAACTCTTAAGAGAAAGTTAAAAATGCTGAAATTCTAACAAATTTTTTTTTATTTTTTGTTATTTAAAAAAAATTAATAGCATTAATAACAGTTACTATCAACATTCATCATAAACTAAAGTTTTATTTCAAATATAAAACTAAAATTATTAATATTCCAAGTTCATTTACAAAACCAATTCAATTATTAGTTGAATGTGAGTAACTAGTATAGAGACATCTTTTAAATAACAGAAATTATTTCTTACCAATATCATGAATAAATTTTTCAATTTTACTTTGCATTCCCCAATATTTAAATTCAACACGACAAAGTTTATAAGCACACATAATTGCCTTATTACTTGAAGAATTATTTACACAATCCTGAGAATACTCTTCTAACCAATTATCAGACAAAGGTCCCCGACCAGTACTTGCCGAAACATAGCATTTCGGATCTTCTTCTCTTTTATAGTCTGAACCATATAACTGGTCTTTCACTACATCAATAATATCTGTTTGAAAAAATAAAACTATTATAAATACTGGCAATGAAAAAAAATTTAATAAAATTTTATCACTAGAGTTTTTAAAAATGTAATTGTAAAAGCCTTACTGTCCTTAAATTCTAATGTTATTGTTAATTGTCTACTTGGACTTTATTTATTAATAGGACTTAATACTGGTGTTTAAAGATTGGCACAGCAGTGAGAGTTAGTTCAGGAAAGAACAAAATTTCTTTATTATATCACCTGTAGTAATAGTTTCCTGAACTAACTCTCACTGCTGTGCCAATCTTTAAACACCAGTATTAAGTCCTATTAATAAATAAAGTCCAAGTAGACAATTAACAATAACATTAGAATTTAAGGACAGTAAGGCTTTTACAATTACATTTTTAAAAACTCTAGTGATAAAATTTTATTAAATTTTTTTTCATTGCCAGTATTTATAATAGTTTTATTTTTTCAAACAGATATTATTGATGTAGTGAAAGACCAGTTATATGGTTCAGACTATAAAAGAGAAGAAGATCCGAAATGCTATGTTTCGGCAAGTACTGGTCGGGGACCTTTGTCTGATAATTGGTTAGAAGAGTATTCTCAGGATTGTGTAAATAATTCTTCAAGTAATAAGGCAATTATGTGTGCTTATAAACTTTGTCGTGTTGAATTTAAATATTGGGGAATGCAAAGTAAAATTGAAAAATTTATTCATGATATTGGTAAGAAATAATTTCTGTTATTTAAAAGATGTCTCTATACTAGTTACTCACATTCAACTAATAATTGAATTGGTTTTGTAAATGAACTTGGAATATTAATAATTTTAGTTTTATATTTGAAATAAAACTTTAGTTTATGATGAATGTTGATAGTAACTGTTATTAATGCTATTAATTTTTTTTAAATAACAAAAAATAAAAAAAAATTTGTTAGAATTTCAGCATTTTTAACTTTCTCTTAAGAGTTCTTTTTCTTTAATTCTTCATCAATAATCATGAACACTTTAATCATGAATGTTTTATCTTATCTGAATTGGTTGCTATTGTTTAAATTGTAAAAGATGCCAACTTTAATGCTTTATACACATCAGAATGATGCTTGCCTAATTCAATGAGTCAAATCATTTTCAGTTTTTCTCAATAGTAAGTATAATTCTGGAAAAACAGAATTGCTAGGTCATCAAAATACAGTAGAGTTCCACTAATCTGAACATGTTTCGGTCGGCGAAGAGGAAATTTTCTCTAACAAGAGGTCCACTTAGGGATGTTCCCCTTTCTCTTTTCTGAGTGAACCACATGAATAAGGTTTCATCAAGCTTGCCAAACATTGAGGGCCTTGCTGTTTGTCGATTTTCAACTGATTTTTCTGAAGTAGAGGCACAAAACTGCTTGATCTTTGCGCAGTTTTTTTCCAATTGGTTATTGTGGCCTTGCCCATTCCAAACTCTACTGCCAATTTTGTTGCACTTTCACCCTTGTCCAGCCTTTTCAAAACATCCAGCTTATCTTTCAACATAGAACAATTGAGATCACGTGAGATCACACATACAACTCAGTGCACCACCTGCCTATAATTATGCACTGGCCTCATATGAATTTTTAAGTCTGAATCTAAATTTTAAATTTAAGAGATTTAAAAAAGTGTTTTAGTAGTCTGTTTCTATTTATATAAAGTTTTTCATGATTTTTACAAAAGGGTTAAAATGAAGTACAGTAAGTAATGAAAATGATTTAATTCTTATCAAAAATTATATATTTGTGAGTGCTAGATTGGAGACATTTGATTTTGTGTATATTAGATAAATATTTCTATTAATATTGAATTTATTTGAAAATGTTTTCAATAATTCAAAACTTCTTGTAGCATTAAGAAAGACTATGCTCAGAGCTCATCGCCAAGCATGGGCCTGGCAAGATGAATGGATAGAATTAACCATGGATGATATTAGACAACTGGAAAAAGAGACTCAAGAAGCATTAGCAAAGAAAATGTGTACAACTGGTGATAAAATTATTTTGGAAGAGGAGGGAAATCTAAATTGTAATATTGAAAAAAGTCCTTCAAATATTTCTGGTCAAGAAGTAGATTGGAATGCAATTGATAAAGATAATGATCTGTGCAAAGATTTAAGAACAGATTTAACAAAAAATAATTCTTTATCTAAACCAAATCTTAATGAGATACTTGATGGGACCGCATCGGATGGAAAACAAAAGTTGTGGTCAAGAAGCAGTTCTCGAACTGCTTTATATTCTCCAAGTAGGTATTATACNATTACTTAAATTTATATATTTTAATTTTTTATTTTCAGGTTTCATTTCCTTTTTGTAATATTTTCTTCTAATATTTTTTATGACATCTCTAGTCATCTGTATCAAGAATGTTACCAAAGATTACAAGTATTATATTTACTAATTTTTACAGTGGCTAATCTAGTCTGTTAGTTGCAATATGAATCTTTCTGATTCTGTAGTCAAGTTATATTTTTTGCTTTTAAGACTTCATTGAAAGTGTTAACTCAGAAATATAACAGCATAATTAAAGTCATTGATTAATCATGTTGATCAAAGAATATCGTATTCCTTTACCACTAACAGTGGAAGAATACCGGATTGCTCAATTGTATATGATAGCTGTAAGTAAAATTATTCTGTAAATAATTTCAAAATCCTATGTTTTAGATATTAATTAGGTGGTAATTTTAAAAATTTTCAGAAAAAAAGCAGGGAAGAATCAAAAGGCGCTGGTAGCGGAGTTGAAATTCTAGTAAATGAACCATATACTGATGGTCCTGGTGGAAGTGGTCAATATACTCACAAATTTTATCATATTGGCAGTCATCTTCCTGGTGAGTACATTATGTTTTAAATTTGAGAGATTTTATAATAACTTTGAAAATACAACTTGCTTTAATTTTATAAAAATAATTTAATTCAGTTAACTATTTTAATCCATAATTGGATAACTTGAATTTAGTAGATTGTATTTTTATTCATCATAGATATTAACATTGCATTGTATGCATTACATATATTAATAAGAAATTTTAAGATACAGACATTGATTGCTATTGATCTGTATATGTATATATTGGGGACCTTTTCTTAGAGGATCTGACAAATTTGATGTTGGAACCTCAAAGAAAAGGTCAATGTCAAATGTATATTGTATTTGTGATTTTTAATATCATGTCGGTTTTTAAATTGTTAACCATCTGTTTGTTGTTGGAATATTAAAAAGTATTTGAATTGACCCAGAATTATTTGTATGGTCAAAACTATTTTAATAAGATGTTTACAGATTTTTGAAGTTTCTAGATTTTTCTGTGAGATCCTTATAAAAGTATGGTCATAAGTTCTCCCACCAATAGGAAAAATAAATTTGTGGAGATGTATTATCAAGTTTTCCCAAATATATCATATTTGTGGAAGTAGTGTGACTTTGGTTCTATGCAATAGTATTTTGAGGAAGGTTTTTTCCAAGTGAAGATCTTGTCTGAGAATTACCATAGTCTGCAAAAGTCAAAGGAAATGACATGCATTTCTATTATATCTATAACCTCAACAGCAGAACAGGAAAGAAATTTGGATAACCAACTACCCTAAAAAATTGGGATGAATGTTGTGGAAAGCAAAAGCAATGATCGGATAAATTCATCTCAAGTCATTGCTGTCATGAATCCTTGGATCTAAATGTATCTTATCATACAATCCACTGGGTTTGCAACAAAAGTAACTAAAGTAAACAAAACTGCAACTAAAGTATTGAATGAACTGTCTGACTTTGGCATAAGCAAGAGTTTGCCTGGTACCATCTCTCTCTGGATGCTGATTTTAATATAGTAATTTTTTTAGATGAAAGAGAAGTTTTCTTGGGATAGCCCAGACAACATGTACTCATATGTGTTTAGATATGATCATACTGCACTCAACCATCATGCAATTCATCAGCAGTACGAGTGCTATGATTTTAAGGATAACCACTTCAGTAGGAGACCTCTAAAGTTAAGGATTGAGTGTGATATCTAGAGCAGGGATGGGCAACCCACGGCCCACAGTAATATTTTTTGTGGTCGTCCTATCATAAAATATGAATAAATATATAAATTTCTCAGCTTAAGGAAGTATGCAGCAAAAATTCAAACCGTTATTTTCTACAACTTATGTATGTGAATAGTTTTCTCACAATGAATTTAGTAAAAATTAAAACAAGAAACTTGGCTAACAGACTCACATTGAAACTAATTTAAAACTAACAGTGACTAATATTTAACCAAATATTTTCAATTTATTATGTTTACATCAGTTCCAGAAGTTAAATTAAGTATAACTATGCTAATTTATAATTATATATGAATAAAGAATTGTGATTTACTGAAATTTTTCCCCTCTTTTTTTTGTATGCGACATGCATCAGTTCAAAAGTTTTGAAATGTGGCCCTTACATAGAAAAAGGTTGCCCATCCCTGATCTAGAGGATCTTTAGCGCATCTTTCTCTTATGGGTAAAGTACTAGTTTGGCTATAAAAAGTGGCTATGGTTGCAAAATAATGCGTCAATACATAAAGCTAGATGAGTTATTTGGTTTCCCATGCCAATATGAATATGTTGCACTGGCCTGCTAGAAGTCTATCATGGAAAGTTTTTGGCATTTTTTGAAGAGCAGATATACCAAGATCAACAATACAACTATGAGGAATTCATTGATGTCATTAATCAGGCTGCTACAACAAAGTTGTGATCAAGGATCTGTATAAATCCATACCAAAATGATTTCTTGAAGTAATGGAGAAGCAGGGGAAATAATAGTGAAAAACTAGACCTACATTTCTTCTTTAGTCCAATGTGTGCCTAATTCTTTGGTGGTAACCAAAGAATTAGGCACTATTAAACAAGCATTAGTAGGCGCTATTATACAAGCATTATGTCCAAGTCTTAAGTTTAATAAAAACTGTATAACAGAACCTAAACCTGCAGTCTCTGTTATTTCATATAACTATACCTCAAATTTTCGTACTACCCTCATGAGAGTGGCATATTGTGTGTTCCAGATCAGTGAATCAAAGGATAGAAAACATTTTGGTCAGGAGTTTATCTTCAACTTTCAATGGGAAGATGATGTATTATCCTAAAATCTCTGATTGGATAATCTTTTCTAAGAATATTCCAGTTTTTACCAATTTTGAAATAGTCACCCATCCCTTTGTTATGTTCAGACTGGTGTTTCTCCTCTCAAAAGAATTATTGCCTATTATTTGAGGCCTCTGGACTTATCTCCTTCAAGAGCTGTCATCCATTTTTCTAAGTGCATTTTCCTTTGGAATCCTTCAACCTTTCTCCATGAGAATTTATAGCATAATATCAATGTGGAACTCTTCATTATTATGATTTTATCAACATGGGATATAAAATTAAGTTTAAGAGGTATTGTGATGTCACTCATGTAAATTGTAACTTGTGAACTCATTCTCTGTTAGTAGATTACAATATGAGCATGTTCATTTTTGTTAAATAAAACATCTTTCTGTAAAGTTAATTATGTAGAGTGACTTCTTCCAACTGAATCTCATTCCTTTCTCCATTCTCTTATCCCCAGTTCTACATAAGAGGCTGCTTATTTATAAATTCAAATAGTGAATATAAATGATTATATTTGAAAATATCTGACAATAAGTAGATTATGCTTATTGTCAGAAAAGCCTATTGAAACCCCACAACTAGTAACAGAAGAACCCCAAAACCAAATCCCATATTAATGCTGAAATTCATAAAGATTGAAATAAAGCTTTAATGAATTTACAAACAACAAAATGATAATCTATGAATATGAATAAATAGTGATATAATAAGATGTATAAACACTATACATACAGGTATAACCAATATTTAGCAAGAAAAACTACAAAAAAGCAAATGATTTCATCCTCAAAAAAAGAAAAACACCTGAAAGAACATTGGATTTTCATCATGAAAGGGCTTGACAACACTGCATTAATAACCTTCATCTCTGACCCCAATATAGATGTATGTTTCAATCAAACACACCTCCCACAAAGAAAAGCTTACATATTTAGAACAATTATAAATTTATAAAGCCACAAGAAAAAATGCAGCTATCATCTTTATAGAAGTAGACTCCTTCTCCTTGCATGGAAGTTAATCTACAAAGTTTAGTCTTACAACCCTCTCCCCCTCTCTCTCACATCACCCTCTTTTAACAATCCTTTCTGTGGATGGCAATTACCTGTTCCAAGTAACTTTTCTGTTTGAACTGTTTGTTTTAACAGCTGCATTTGAACTGCAAAGATCAGTTAGCCTGATGATTCCTGTTCAACATGGATGAAAATTTTTGTTTTCTTGTTTTTCTTGCTGGATATTGGTTGTGTGTGTAGTTTATTTACTTATACCCAGTTTCAGTAGTTGAATAATAAGGTATGATATATGAATATAGATGTAATTAATTAATAATTTATTTTGCTTATAAATTAATGATAAAAGTTTTTAAATATTTGTTTCAAATAGGTTATTTTATAAATACATTTTAGGTTGGTTCAAATCTCTCTTACCAAAGTCAGCATTAACGGTAGAAGAAGAAGCGTGGAATGCTTATCCTTTTACAAAAACTCGTTACACTTGTCCATTTGTTGAGAAATTTTACTTAGAAATTGAAACAAAATATTTCAATGATGATGGCAGTCAAGAAAATGTTTTTCAGTTATCTGGAAATGATCTAAAAAGTAGGATTGTTGGTAAGTAACTTATTTTTTACTAAGTATGCATATAACTATATATAAATATACATAATATACACACTTAATAGTTATTTGTTGAGATTTTCAAAAAAAAAACAAAAAATTTTATATTGCTTTTTATTAAAAAATATTTATATTTTTATATTAAATGGTTAAAATTGAAGAAATCTGTTGAATCAATTACCTTTTATTCACTTTCATATTCTGGAATACATTCCTCAATTAACTGACCTTTCTTTAGATCAGGTTGTCGTGGAATGTATTGGTTGTGACTATCTTTTGGATAAAGATTGTTATTTTAATGAAAAGGATAATTTTAAAAAATAATAATTTGTGACAAATTAGTCTCTTATTTAATATGAAAACAGAGGACATCAAATTAACTGGTAAAATTATCAGTAATAAATTTTTAAAATTTTTGAAATAATTTTTGAAAAAATTTTTAAAATAAATATATTTTAAAAATTTCTATGATACTTACTTTTACTTACTTTAAGATATGCTTTACTTTAGCATATCTTAAAGTAAATAAAAATTGTAAAAAAATATATTTATTTTGGAATTGTATCATAGAAATTTTTAAAATATATTTATTATATATAATGTAACTCTTCTGTTTTCATTAAATGATTGCTGAACCTATATAATAATGTGCTTTATGAATCTTAGTTGGGCTGCTGTGAATTGTGATGGCAAGGAAGAATCTTTGTTAGTATACAAAAAAAATATGAGAGTTATATGAAGTTAACATGATCTGAAGTACATTGCAGGTTTCCAGTGTGTAGCTTCTTTAAAATTAATTACCCCAGAATCGTATTTGGGTAAAAAGCAGCTCCTGGCTGAGATTCATAAAACAACTTGTATCTCTGTAAATCTTGCAAAATCGTTTATATTTTTGCTGTTTGAAATTACATAAATTGATTTCTTATAACTTATATTATAATTATATAATTAATTATTAATTATAATTTTTTTAACTTAAAACACTATAACAATTTGTTTTTATTGATGTAAATGAATATTTAGATTATGTA
This sequence comes from Centruroides sculpturatus, assembly GCF_000671375.1. Lineage (NCBI taxonomy): Eukaryota > Metazoa > Arthropoda > Arachnida > Scorpiones > Buthidae > Centruroides > Centruroides sculpturatus. Next base: position 107,162 of record NW_019384411.1, on the reverse strand, counting down.
AATTATTTCCTGGCTATATTAACTTAAAGTAATTAACAGGATCCTTGTTAAGATGTTATCATTTTTTATGTTTATTTAGTTTAATGGTTTAAAAAAATGAACTTCAATTTGTATTATCTTCAAATTTAGATAATTATAAACAATGTATTCCCCTTTAGTGGGAGTGTAATTCCTATTACGATAAATAAATGATTTGATTTGACAATTATATTTTGAAATAATAAAGTTTCATTTCATTATTTTCCTTATAAAAAAATACAATGACAAGTAAAAATCAAATTAAAATATATATACTCTTTTTACTGTATATTTTTATTCAATATCAAATATGACATAATCAAATGGAAACATCTGTTATATTACTAAAGATAACAGTGTGGGAGAGAGATCTGCTATTCTGCAGATATTTTTTTTTTAATAATTACATGAAGGCATCTGTTATATTATGTGATATAAATATAATATACTAAATACTAAAATATCTATAAGTTAAAAATATTTGAATTTAATTTTTACTTTCATTATATTTATGTTTTAAGATGAAAATAGTGAAATTTTATTTTACTGTTTTCATTAGAAAAATTGAATGAAATAATAAAGTGAAGCTTGATTATTTTATAATATAATATTAAAAATTCCTTTTTCGAAATTCAAAAAGTATGAATTAAGAAATACTGTATATGAAATAAAAATGGAAAACTGATCAAGAAACATAAATGTAAAGAGATTATATTTTGTTTTCTTGTCTAAGATAATTGTTCTTTTCATATTATTAAATCATTTGGCTATCTCGGGTCGGCAACCTTTTGAGTCGGAAGAGCCAAAAATTACAATTTACAAAATTTCAAAGTTTTTAAAGAGCCACAAAATTTTTTTCTTGCCAACAATAAATAGTAATCACATAAATAAAGTTTTTTGAAAAAAAACTAATCTATTTATTCAGAATTGTCTTGCGTCGAAAGCGAATTAAACCTCATAGAAACATCCGACGACGGCGTCATTCGAGAGCTTCCGACGGACTGACGACAGTTACGCCGCGTGTCACGGGGGAGGGGTGTGATGAAAAGCGAGTACAAGTGGCTGAGAGATAGAATCGGTGCCTAATCCTCGTTAATCGATTCAGAACAATTTTTAAATGTTTTTTTTTTTTGATAAAATAAATAATATTTGTGTATGGAACTAAAGAGCCGCAGCTTCACATCCAAAGAGCCGCATGTGGCTCGCGAGCCACAGGTTGCCAACCCCTGGGCTATCTAACTAAAAATGTTCTTGAAAATTGCAAAATTATTTTTAAATTTTAAAAATTTATAAAATATGCAAATTTATCAAGTTGTTTACTATGACAGAGAGAGAAGACAAATTATCAGATATATTTGTATGTGTGGAAATATGGATATATATGTATGTGTATAAGGTCTGCAAATTTGTAATGTGATGATTTAAATTTATTTGATCATATTTGAAATGCAGTAAGCATTTCTTAAAACTTGGTTTATAAGATTTACAACAAGAATTTTTAAGTGCTCTAATAGTGAAGGAAAAAACAAAGAAAGAAAAACTTCTGTGAAAAATATTATTTTTTTCTACAATTAGTTATGCATCACTGACTTATAATTTTATTTTTCTAAATTAAAAATTATTTTAATTTTGTAACATCAATTAAAAAGATTCAAATACATTTTAAAAAATGTTATTGTTAATTGTCTACTTGGACTTTATTTATTAATAGGACTTAATACTGGTGTTTAAAGATTGGCACAGCAGTGAGAGTTAGTTCAGGAAAGAANTTTTATTTTTAAATAAAATTTAATGAAATAAATTGCTGATGTGGTTTAATTTATCAAATTTATTTTTTAGAATAATTGTAAAAAATAATGTTCTATGAATGGTCTCTGTTGGTATCTTCACAAAATCTTGCTTTTTCCAAAATATGATTCATTACAGATGTTAAAACTCCTTGACTAAATACTATAATTTCTAGGAAATTTTTTTCAATTCTTCAAATTTCTTGAATTTATTGATATTCAGTAATCTTTAAGATGGGAAAAAAATTTGTGCACATTAAATTTGGTGAACTTAAAGACTAATCACTATTTTCAAATTTTGAAATTGTGAGATGAACAAAAATTGTTCTTAACAAGTCCATTGTTGACCTTAGCTCAATCTTTCTAGAACTACATTTCTAGCAAATTTTCTAGCATTCACATTTTATCATCATTATCATCATCATGAAGAAAAATGGGCTCAGCAATTTTTTTTACCACCATAATGAATTTTCCTGATCCAATTGATCTATAAAAAAACAAAAAGATATAAAAAAAACTAAAATTCTTTATTGACTTTTAGTTTAAATTATTTTGTAATACCCTGTTTGCACTGAGCATTTCAATCTAGATTGTGACCAAGGTTGGCGACTGTGCTGTGGTGCGACCTCTCTCAACCATTTCAATCACGACTGAAACGAGATTCAATTGCAATCGACTCTAGAGTTCTAGATCCAGTCATAAGAGAGTTCCCACAATCCCACGCACGCAAGAAAAAACAAGATGTCTGCAGAACACATGTCGGGCTATCAACAGAGAAATAAAAAAAATATTTGGAGAGATAATGAGATCTGGCTATTATTAGATACATGGCAAGAAAAAGTTCCATTTTGTTTGTTGGTGTTTGTGACTTATCGAGTAGTTATGTCAGTTTCATCATCACGTGCAATAGCCGGGTTCTTCTCAAGTGGACTGCCTGTGTGAAAAGCTTGACATTTGACTGGCAACAGTTACAATCAAGATCAAAGTGAGTCGTGGATTGTGTGAGAACAAGTATTAGTCTTTGTTCATGGATGAATTACAAGTTGAAACTGTATCTTGAATCTCATGGGAATGAGAAGAAAATTTGAGATAGATAGGTTTCAAGAATTAGAAGTTCCTAAATAGTAATAGATTTGATTGGAGGTATTGTATTAAAACTATAGTAAGTACAGTACATACCTGCATTAAGTATAAATAAAATATTTTTAACTTACCTTAACAGAAATATTGAAAATTTGTCAACAGTTTCACACAAGTCACTAACAGAAGACATTGTTTATAATGTTATAACTTATTTATTACTATAATTCATACAAACTGCAAAAACATTTTGCTCTTAATGTCAACAAAAAAAAAAGCGGGATTCAAATCTATCTATCTGTCCTCTCATTAAAATAGACTTTCCCAGTTTTTATACTATGCATGATGGGACTTTCCCATTTTTAACCTTCTTTCTGACATTTTAAATTCATTTAATTATTGGATCATTTCAGTTTTCATCCAATTAAGTCTATATTTACCTATCAAATGGCATAAGTATCTCAATATTTAAAAAAATTTGACAATTCTTGTTTTTTCTTTCACACTTTATTTAAAATAAACTTTTAGTTTGTATGTGTTGGTAACACAAAAGGATACCATTGATTATTTTCCAAACAATGGTATCCTTTTCGCAGAAGTTTTAAAATTGGTTTCTATATGATTTACTGAAAGGCCAGATCTCAAAAATGAATCAGAATTTGAAAAATGTTTATAGAGGATTTTAAGCTTATTTTTGATCATAGAATCTATCCTTAAAATATTAGCACAGAGTTCTGTTACACTCTGTATTTTATAAATTAGTTTTTGCTTGTGTATATATACACAAGCAAATAAATTAATAAACATGATAAATAAGAATAAAATAAATTCTATAATTTTAAAAAATGAAATAAACTTTTAAAACTCTTTTGAAATTGATGTAAATCATCTTTAAGAAATAAATTAGAATGAAGAAGCAGAAGTAAGTAGATAATATATTCAAAATGCATCTTCAAAACAAAAATTATGACCAAGGTATGATTATCTTTATAGTATATTTATCTAGATGTTTCTGTCAATATGATTTTTGATTATGTGCTAAATGTTACAGATCTATAAAACTCTTTTATTACTTAAAATATTTAACTGTAATAAAATAATTTCAATTCAATTCAAGTTTATTAGCGTAATTTGGAAAAAATTTCTGAAATTTCCTAATAAACCTAATCTCCTCCTAGTAAACAAACATCCCCGCAAAATTTCAGAAATTTTGCGGAGAGGTTTGTTTATAGGGAAATTGATGCTATTAAATTTTGGTGGTTAAAGGTCGAGGGGTGAGGAGATAAAGGGGATCATATGTATCTCAAGTAGGATTGGACTTAATGATGATTTTACTCATTATTATTTGGACCTTGAATGAGTTCTTGCTTTTTCCAACAGATGGCATTACCAGTAAGATGGTGATGTATATGTAATGAAGTACAATAAGCAACCATGAAATTCAGTATATGTCATTTCGCTGAAGTGTAAACAACTTTTTCACAGTGTTAAACATGTCGAGTTTTGTGCCAAAAAAAAGAATATTTGTGGGAAATTTTATTGCACTATTTTTTTCAAAAAATTCTGCAGCTGAAGCACACAGAATTCTTGTTGAGACTTATGGCAACCATGCTCTTTCAGAAACAACATGCAGAGATTGGTTTAGATGCTTCAAAAGTAATAATTTTGATGTCGAAGGTAAGAACATTCTGGTGCACCAAAAAGTTTGAAGATGAAGAATTGGAGTCATTACTTCATGAAGACTCATGTCAGACGCTAGCTGAACTTGCAGAATCATTAAGAGTTGATCATACAACAGTTTTGAAACATTTGAAAATATTAGGAATGATTCAAAAGCAAGGACATTGGATGCCATACACATTGAAGCTGAGAGATGTCAAACGGCATCTTTTCACGTGTGAACAGCTGCTTCAATGACAGAAAAGGAAAGGTTTTTTGCATCGTATCGTGACTGGTGATGAAAAGTGGATACACTATGATAACCCTAAGCATAGAAAATCATGGGTTAAGCCCAGCCATGCATCAACATCGTCAGCATCTATGGTTTGAAGCTTCTGCTCTGCATTTGGTGGGATCAGCTGGGTGTAGTTTATTATGAGCTGCTCAAACCGAATGAAACCATCATGGGATATTGCTATCGACTAAAATTGATGTGTTTGAGCCGAACATTGAAGGAAAAACGGCCGCTGTACGAGCAGAGACACGACAAAGTGATTTTGCAACATGACAATGCTCGGCCACATGTTACACAACCAGTGAAAACCTACTTGGAAACGCTTAAATGGGAAGTCCTATCCCACCCACTGTATTCACCAGACATTGCCCCTTCTGATTATCACTTGTTCCAATCAAAGTCACATGGCTTGGCTGAGCAGCACTTCCATTCTTATGAAGATGCCAAAAAATAGGTCACTTCTTGGATAGCCTCAAAAAACGTTTTTCCAATGTGGAATTCAAATGCTGACAGATCGATGGAAGAACGTAGTGGTTAGCAATGGACAATACTTTCAGTGACATGTTTTTTATGACTTTTTTTAAATAAAGCATTCATTTTCACAAAAAAACAGTGAGAACTTATTCAAGGTCCCAATAGTATATACAATTTTTTATAAAACTCATCCCTACCCTCAAAATTAAGCTTATTGCATTTTATGATAGTTAAAATATAAACGTTTTTAAATAAAATATGATAACAGATGGTGTCACCAAAATTTTAAACGTTGCTGGGAAAGTTGAGCTGGTTTATTTTTTACAATAGCTTTAACATTTATGTTGAAAATTGTGATTAGACTCATCCCTACCCTCAAAATTAAGCTTATTGCATTTTATGATAGTTAAAATAAAAAAGTTTTTAAATAAAATATGATAACAGATGGTGTCACAAAAATTTTAAATATTGCTAGGAAAGTTGATCAGTTTGTTGCTGGTTTATTAATATAGTCATATTATTTGCTATATTTAGTGAAATGACTTTAAAATTAAAGGAAGCAGAATATAAAATACATATTTCTATGTATATTCTTAAAAAAAGAAAGTACACAGTTCTAAGTGAAACTTCCTTATATTGTTTCACTGAAAATATAGAAAATTTTAGATGCTTTGTGATGCTTTTAGTAGTAACTTGGGTGGTTTATTTGCTCAAATTAAATATTTTCTAAATCCTTCTTCATTTGTTTTGGTCATAATTAATTAATCTTTTTTGGTAATTTTAAAAAATGTGTTAATGCATAGGAAAAGCAGAGCAATCATCTTGCTGTTTTAAAATCAGACTTAAACTAGAAACATAAATATAAAAAATTCAACATAATACAGACAAACAGAAAACATTATACTCTTTTCTGAAGTTCTTCCAAAATTGAATATAAAATCAAATAGAGCAAGTGTTTTTTATACACTGAAAAATTTTCTGTTAAAATGTACTCAATAGGAAAAATCTGTCACAATTACATTAATTCATGAGGTTATCTTGATTAAAAAATGACATTAATTTTTGCTGACATGTTTATGACTGAAAGATGTTNGTGATTAGAGAATTAAAAATTTAAATTTTTATAATAATAATATTTAAATAATATTAACATAAATTATTTTTAGATGGTAATTCCATGGCTCATTTTGATGTACAAATGGCTAATTGGAGAATGGAGAGTATCGTAAGAGATTCTGAAACAAGTTCAGATGAAGAATATTTTGATGCTGAAGGTATGTATTTAGAAAGCATATGTATATTTATTTTGTTAATTCATTTTTATATAACAAAAAACTTTAAAGCATTTTTAAGTTTCAAAATAGCTTAAAAATATAGCAGAATGTAAAACACATATTTAAACTAATCAACTCACGTGTTGTTCCAGTACAGTCGACTCCCCCTATAACACTGTTGATTTTTCCATTTTATATGAATTCCATGTTGTATGAGTCACTTAGATTTTACAAATACGTGAGCCATTCACAGCCCGGCACATATATTTGTAAAATCTAAATGACTCGTACAACATGGAATTCATATAAAAAGGAAAAATCAACAGTGTTATAGGTGGGTCAACTGTACTAACATATTCATTTGGAGTTACACGTTGGCTATACAAAAAGCTAGAATAGCTCCAAAAAAAAGCACAAACATTAACAAAACATAAACACTATTCTAAGTTGTCCACAGTAAGGCTGACTGTTTCTTCACAAAGACGGAGGACAAGACTTCATATACAGTAAGTCTTCACTGCTACCAAATACAGACACTGTAAGAATTTTTATGAGAAAACAAGAAACATCACAATTAAACAAAACTGTAATTCTTGCAGACAAAAACAGTACACTGTTAAACTTATATAGCAGGGGTGGCCAACTTTTGTGTACATAAGATCTACCTTTTATCTTAAAAATGTGTTGCAATCGACTCGTTGCTGTAGGCATAATCTAAGTCAGGGATGGGCATTCTGTGGCCCGAGTCGCATAAAATGTGTATAAATATATCAATTTCCTAGCTTAAGAAGTATGCAGCAAAAATTCAAATGTTATTTTCTACAACTTATGTGTGTGAATAGTTTTTCCTACAATGAATTTAGTAAAAATTAAAACGAGAAACCAGCTAACAGACTCACCTCAAAACTAATTTAAAACTAGCAGTGACTAATATTTAATCAAATATTTTTGATACATTACGTTTACATCAGCTCTAGTAGCTAAATTAAGTATACCTATTCTATTTTATAATTATATATGAATAAATAATTGTGATTTACTGGCATTTTCCTCCCTCTTTTATCTTGTATGTGGCCTGCGTTAGTTCAAAAGTTTTGAAATGCGGCCCTTATACAGAAAAAGGTTGCCCATCCCTGGTCTAAGTGGCGAGGGGAAGGGAGGTGTGAAATACATACTAAGTTTAGATAGAAAAGAAAAGCCACAGTTTAATTTAAAACACGAAGAAAAGGTACTTACATTTTAAACAGAGGAAAAATTGAAACTCAACGTTGTCACTTTCGGGGACCACCACTTCACCCTTCTCTCTACCGTGTCCCGACCTACTCTCTCTGTCTCTTCTTTTTTTTGATTTTATGACCCTTTGTCTACATTTCTTATTCCCCTTTTACAACTGTACGCAAATGGATTGCACATGGACCGACAAAATCACATCTGAGGAAGAACGAGGAGGTTCGATATCACTACAGTTGCGTTTGCGCGTTTCGTTCACGCATTGCATTCGGTTACAACTTACAAGTGTAACACATTAAGTCAAGACATCGCAAACGATCGACCAAAATTGGTTTTGCGATCGACCGGTCAATTGCAATCCACTTGTTGGCCACCCCTGTTATATAGTACTACTTAAATCTATCACAGTACACAAAGAATGCATAAACACCATCAGTCTTGGGCTTTGGAAAGAACTGTGATAAGCAACCTAGTGCACTTGGTCCACTTTACATTGAGAGAACTGTGTCAAACTGCTGACTGACTCATGAATGTCTTTTTGGAGAGGTGGAAAAGTTCATGATTGCTATACAAGACCAAGTCATAAATACAAAAACTACAGGAAGCATATTTTAAAAGACACAAAAATTATAGATGGCACTTGTAAGAAATGTCACATCATACATGAAACTATTCAACACATCAAACTGGGTTGCAAGCTTTCAGCAGACTACTTACATTGACATAACTAAATAACAAATATAATACATCCAAAGCTTGCACTCAAACTACTACACCCAGGAACCATATTATGAATATACACGCTAAGACAGATATAGAAAAACAATACACACAAATATACTATGACCAAGCCATGATCATACACACAAACAATCCCTCACAACAAACCAGCATGACATTCATATACAAACAAAACAAAATCAAATATGATCTGTTCACAGGACAAATCGATTAACTCCATTTCTAAATCCTTAATATAATCGTTATTATTTTTACATTTTTTGCTCAACTAATTTTATATATTGTTACATTAAAGCTTGCATTAAAGCATTAAAGATATGCTTTAATGCATAGCTTTAATGTAACAATATATAAAATTAGTTGAGCAAAAAATGTAAAAATAATAATGATTATATTAAGGATTTAGAAATGGAGTTAATCGATTTGTCCTGTGAACAGATCATATTTGATTTTGTTTTATTTACTATGCATTAAAGCTATGCTTTAATGCATAGTAAATAAAACATAAACAGTAAATAAAAATACATTCTATAATGTTTATTTAAATTTATCGTTTAAAAGGAATTTTAAAAATTAATTTATATTATCAATTTTTTTTACTTTTTGTTTTGTGGAGTTAATCAATTTGGCAAGTGAGCAGCTCATATAAACAAAGCTGTACCAAACACCCATAACATACAAAATACTTATACCTGAAAAGATTAGTGGATACTTGGAACTTGCCTACAAAATAAAACATCTGTGAAGAATGGATGAAGTACAATAATGGTAATCCCTGTTGCTGTCCACAAAACTGTCAATTCCTTGGCTACAGACTTGGTGCTTTGTCTGCAACCAACTATTATACTGTCCATTGATGATCATACAACATGCATTTCTCATTGCAAGTTGCAAAAGGGGTTGAATTCAACATTTTATGAGTAACAATCAGATATACTTGTAAACATAAAAATTAAAATAATTGCTATAAATTCATACAGATTCACTACAGATTTCTTGAATTAACGATAATGATAGATTTTAGATCATGATATTTTGTCATCTAATAAATGCAAATTTTCCCTGCAAATTTAATTTAATTTTGTGTTTTTTTAATTTTTTATCTGTAAAATAAGCCAAAAAAATTATGTTGATGGACTATTTAGTGTTTGTGGAATGCACATCCTCAAATTTTAATACTTTCTTTTTAACAGCATAATGGTCTTATTTTGCACAAATCTTTATATTAAAATGCACTTCAGGAACACAATCTGTATATAGACTACAATTATATTATGGTTGGAATGTTTTTAGATGTTATTATGAAGTAAATTTTCACAAATTCTAATTTTAGAAGACATTTAACAGATCATAAGTAGAGATCAACTAATAATTATCACTTTCACATCGGATTTAACTAAATAACACATACCTCATAAAAAACCTTTACCCGATGCGAAATAAAATTTAACGGTACAAAAGTTTTCAGACCCCTCCTGGGTCTTTCTTCAGGTAAAAATCGTTTGAAAAGTTAATAAATACGAAAAATATTCGTTTGGAACGATTTTTTAAAATCGAAAAGCTAGAATGGAATCACGTGACCTATAGCTCTGAACGTTAAATTTTATTTTGCATTGGGTAAAGGTTTTTTATGAGGTGTGTGTTATTTAGAGATCAAATAATCATTTTTTCCCAAGACAATAAAACAAATACATGAATTTAAACTATGGTCAAAAAGAAATGTTACATTTATTTTATTTTAAATATATGAATTTAAAAAATTGAAAATATGTAAATTTTATTTAGATATTGAAATAACATCACTTCCAAGATGGAGTTCCATGGAACTTATTCCAAATGAAGAAGAAACTACTCCAGAAACTGCAGAAGTACAAGAAGGTAAAAATGACAGATTAAATTATTATTTAGTTATTTTTTTTATTATTGATCAATTTTTATTATTTGCTGTACAATATTATGAAATCTTTATTTTATAGCCTTTATCTTAAAATCAATGGTAAGTTTTATAGTTATAAATAAGAGGGTTGCCCAGAAAGTAAAGAACATTTTTTGTACAAAATTAATAAATAAAAAATAATTTATTGAGTATTCACTACAAGATTTACTTATTTTTCAATGTAGTTGCCTTTGAGATTTAAGCATTTATCATAACATGGAATTCCTTTTCCATATGCTGCTGCCATTTTTTTAGCCAATTAGTGACTATCATCCAAAAAAATCTTTCATTTTAAGAAACAAGTGAAAGTCACTGGCAGCCAGATTAGGACTGTATGTTAAGTGATCAAAAATGTTCATCTATTTTTTGCTTCAGTTCATCAGTCACAAGAGAGGGTGTTTGGAATGGTCTTTTTTTTTTTTTTTGTCATGAATGGTTGATCTTTCTCAAACATTAAGCACTATTTTCTAACACTTACTTTATTCATTACATTAATGCACACTTCTGTAATTGGGCTGCAATTTAAAAAAATTGTAGACCCATAAATTCTCAGTGTCATCTGCCTGTCTGTATGTCCATCCATCTGTTCATCTTTCCTTAATCTCAGGAATGGAGTTAGATAGATGAAGGATGAGACCAGATATGGAAATCTTAGGGGCAGGAAGCCCCGATTAACTATATATGAACTTTTGATGCAAACTGGAAATCATGCTGTTTCAGTTAAAAAATTTTTCTCTGAAAGGTGTTAGATAGATGACCAACATGACTGTATTGTTAAAGAAAAAATGTGATGTACAGAGACAAGCCACTATTAATTTGAGGTGGAGAGTATAATATTTTAAATTAAATAAATTAAAAATATGGTTAAAAATTGCAACCAGGCTTTGTGATGATGTCAATAAAATAATTGCTCATTGATATATTAAATCATACTGTACTATTACTTCACTGTATGATTTTTGAAGTAAATGCTTAATATAAAAAAAAATTTTTATCATGTTTAAATATGAAGCATTTAGCAACTTTTTGTATTTTAGATATTGTAATATTGATTTTGACTTATTGAATTTGATGTGTGGAAAAATATTAACATTAAATTCGATATACAAGATGCATCTGTTAAGTTTAGGGACTGAATTTATTAAAAAAAATTTTTTTTTGGCAGAAATGATTCAATTTAGTATCAGTTTTCAAAATGATTCACCCTCTGTGATTGATGAAAATTTTTGCATGCTTAGTAATTAACATATACTTTCACAAAAGGATCTTTTTGGAATGCTGATTAGTTTCTCCCTACAGCCTCTTGGATTTTCAAAATTGACTGAAATTGTCTCTTTCTTAAAGAAATTTTAATTCAGGGAATGGCTGTCTCCAACAGTCTGACTCCCAACCGACCATTTCCTCTTCCAGTTTCTCTAGATGCTTGAGGCGGGTAAATGAAGCTACATCCAATCTACATCTTACCTTCAACATGGGACTTTATCCACAGCGGATATCTGGAGAAACTGAAAATTTACAAGGCAGCCAGAAGATGAAAGGCCATTAATTACAAGCACATGGAAATCATCTCGCCTGCTTGAAAGTTTTTTTGAAGTACATTAATTGGATGCTCCTCCATCCTCGTAAAAGCATGGGCTATAATTTATTTGAACTTATACATAACTTTATCTGTGTTTAAGTGATAAATTCCAGTTTTGGAACACAATTGACTTATACATATACATCATCTAAAAACATTGTTGTCTAATGAAATTGTTCTGTTTTACTCAATTAAACCTGACAATGATTGTTTAAAATGATTGAAAATGTTTGTTTTGCTTATCAGAGTAACTTTTTCATTGCTGGATTTTGGTTTTACTGTGTTTGATTTTATAAGCAATATTTTAAAATTTATCTTAATTTAATTTTAGCTTAACATTAAAAACAAGTGCTTGTTTAATTGACTATAATTAACAACTAAATACTTGTCAAATAAAATTAATTTGTAAGGTATTTATTATAATTAATAGTTGGGACTTACAAAAATTGAAAAGTAGGTAATTTATTTTTGTATTATATTTAATATAGAAAATTTTGCATTTTTAAATAATTTCAAAATTATAATAAGTAAACTGTTTGAATAATTAAACACACAAAATAAAAATTAACAATATAAATAAAAAATAGTGATTATATTTTTTAGATAACATATTCACAGCAGCTCATGCAAAAAGCGAATTCATTTTACAAGGAAGATCATCAAAAATGTCTATAGTTAGCTGTGGAGGAAGCATAGACACATCACTGCCTGCAACTCCAACTTCTTCTCCCGCACATCGTTCATGCCCCACTTCTGTTCTCATCATGGTTCTTCATGGTGGAAGTATTCTTGACACTGGCATTGATACCGTTGCTTCTAAAAAATCTGACATAACCACTTTTCGTGGTGCCTTCGAAAGTGTTGTTCGACAACATTATTCCAGTATGATAGGTCGTATATCTATCTGCTTAGTTTTCTGTCCTTCCATTTGCAGTGAGGCCTTAGCTGTACTATCAAAGTAAGTTAAATTTCTGCTTCTGTACAGAAATACAAAATAAAAAAACTGTGATTAAAGAATTATTAAATAAAATTATAAATTCAGATATTTATAATGCTATATGTAACGTTGAAATAAATATATTATAACCTTATTTATCAAATAAAAAAATACACTAAATTAGAAGATATAAATGTACTATAATATGCTTCTTATCTAGTTTAAAATGTGCTGGTGAGCTCTATGATGGCATCTTTATTTCTAGACTTATCACACTGTCATCAGACAAAAGACCAGCATCAATATTTCAATTTATTTTCAATAGTATGAATTTTGGACTTACAGTTCCTCCTCAGCAAAATGTGAAGAAATAAATGTCTTAATATTTTGTCTCTGTGAACACCTCTGGTAAAGCCTGTTCTGAAGATGTTCTTCAGGATAAATATGAAGGACATTTTTTCTTCTAATTTAATGTATTTTTATATATTGTTGTCATTCTGGTCATTTTATTAAGTTACTTATAAAAATTGAAAATTAAATTAATAGCAAGGTTGCAGCCAAAGTTTTCAACTCAAAAATGTGAACATCAGATATTCAGCACTACCATCTTGTAAGCCTAGAAGTTTGACAATGGCATTTGGAATGTCAGTGGAATTGTGCTTGACATTCCAAATGCCTTTGTCAAACTTCTAGGCTTACAGGATGGGGCACTGAATGTTCAACGTTCACATTTTTGCATTGAAAACTTTAGCCGAAACCTTGCTAATGACATTTATAAAAACTATATTTTACCTTCAGAAAACTTCTGACAATACATTGTAAATTTTACAAATATTACTCTCTTACAAAATGCTGCTTTAAGATATTAAAATTAAATATGATTATTTTCAGATGTTTTCATTGTTTTCTATAAATAACATGCTTGTTTTTCATTTTCATAAGGATTCCTATAAATGTAATTTTTATTGTTTTTTAATAAGGGTTTTCTCTACCTTTATATTTAGATTTTGTGCTACATATTTTATTTATATCTTTATAGAAGTTAAATAGCTTTGTAAACTTTATAAAGTAAGACTATAACCTATTTATGGTTCCTTTATTTTATTAAAATACAGAATTTTTGCATGTAAAAATTCTGTATTTTATTTTAATGAGAACTTATAATTTTATACATTGATTTTTCATCAATGAGTAAACCTAAGCAATATATTTAATTTTAGTTTCATACACTATATTTTCAACTTACCCTTGTCAACAGTGAAATTGCAACACTGAAAGAAGAGATACAGAAGTATGCAAATTAGGAATAGGAGGTATGGGTAAGATATAGAAATTATCAAACATCCACATATGTAGCTCTGACCATGGACCTGTGAGAGGGACTTGAAGATATAAAGGTTTTATAGCAGATAGCTTGTTGTTGTGACATAGTGTGAAAGAGTGAAGCACACTTCTTCACTCTTTCACACTATGTCACAACAACAAGTATGATGATGTATGATCTTATGATGCATTGTGTACGATGAAATCAATAAAAATAAGCAGGATGAGAATGGTGTGAAGAGAAAGCCACCAATGCCATGAACAGGCCTTCAAAAGAGAATGTCACAGCAAGCCAACTCCTGGCATTATGGTGTGGGATGACTTACATAATGTGTGGTAGCCATACCATTCTCATCCACAAAGCTCAATGATATGCTGATTTGGTTGTGGAGCTGATATTATGACCATTCCTTCAAAGTGTTCCTGCACTGTTTTTTAACATGACAATAGTAGATTTCATGTTGCTCATTACTGTAAACAGTGCAGTAGGCCATGGCAATACACGTTTCCAGACTTGTCACTCAGAGTACTGTACATTTGGAATGTCATCAATTGGCAACTGCAAAGAGAGCAGCCACTTGCCAACCTTACTGTTGCATCATTTCTCAGACAACCATCAGTATCTTCATTGATAGTATGCCAAGGTGTATCGTGGTGTATTGTTACACATTGTGTGCATACTCATTACTGGTTAAATCTTGATAAAATGCATATCTAGTGTCAGTTTTTTGATCCTTTACATATTTACAATATCTCTACTATTCATCATTCCATACCCTTTCTTTTGGTGTTGTAATTTCACTGATGCCTTTTTAATTTCAATGTTTAAGATTGTATTAAAAATTTACAGTTTATTTTTTATAACAACTTTTATAAAATGTAGTTTTAACATTACCAAATAAATTTTTTTCAATTATTGGAGCAGTCAAATATATACAAGATGACTGTAATTAAAATACCCCTATTTAACATTGTCCAGAAAGAGATTTAGCAGTCATAATGCATCAAATCTGGCATGGTGACATTTCAGGACATGGAAGATATTTTCATAAAAACAAAAATTAGTACCAAAACTTGCTACTATAGAACTTTTAGCACTGAAAACAACAAATCTTCTATTTGTATAAGACACTCTTGCATTACAATGACCTTGCAATGCAGGGTATATACCTAATGTGATCTCTGTTCTGAATGTGATGAACACTGTGTTTATGAACGGTTTATAATTGACTTTCTTGATGCTTTTCATATGGCAATGTGATTCTGTCATTAAGTCTGCCAAATTTTCAAAATATCCTCAAAAAACCATATTTGTTTTTGTCCCACAACCAAAAATTACATGAGTTAAAGTCCAAAGTGTCAGTCATAGTGGTGAGGTTTGGTATTTTTTCATGGAAATGCTTTATATATGTCCCAAAATGTCACCATACCAGATTTGGTTGCATTTAAACAATACAAGAATAAAACAAAAAAATTGTCATGTAAAAAAATTTCTAATTATTAGAAATTTCTTCACTACAGTGTTTTTCCTTTTATCACATTAGAATGTAACAGTTCATTTCAGTTTTTGTAAATAAGCAGTTTCATGATAATCCTTATTTATTGTACCCTTCATTTGGACTGCTAAATATATTTCAACACTGGTATTTTAAAATTTGTTCTGAAATCATATATAAAACTTAATTCCGAGAAATATTTATTAAAATGAATATAATTAAATCAGTATATCTTTAAGATACTGCCAATTTTTTTAAATTACAGTATTTATTATAGAAAAATTATTGTAGATGTGACTATTTTCAAATTACATATCAATTTAAACATTAAAAATATAAATTTAGAAAATTATTAAATTAATTTAAAAAATTAAAATATAATTAAAAATTATTTAAATTTTTAAAAATAATTAAATAACATAAACTTAAAAATTTATTTAAATTTCCAGTTTATCACCATATAGTTTCCAAGCATCTCCTTCAGCCATTGATGGTGTACATTCTACTTATGATTCCATCCCCCTTGGTGCACTCTTGTTGTTTGCAATTTCTTCACCAGAATATCAAGAATATGTTTCACGTGTTATTTGTGCAACAAATCAAGTTTATAATGATTTCTTACATTCTGAAGAAGGCTATGGATTTGATGGCCAAGTAATTACACATTTAATTAGTAAAATAAAGAATAGGCTTTTTAATTCTCTGATAGATCAGAACTGAAATTTTAATTATTAATATTTAAGTTAGTCACACAATTTTTAATTTATGAAAGAACTAAAATTGACAGCTAGACATTTGAATGTAGGAAGTACTTCAAGAAAGCATTGTGTGAATTCTAATTTTACCAAATAGTTAATGAAATTCCTAAATTTTACAATATTAATATTTTCATTTATTTTTTTGTATAATTTACAGAAAAATAATAATTAGTGATTCAGAAAAAAAGCAGGAAGTTAATACTTTCTTGCTTTCTTCTGAATCAAATTGAAGAGAGAAGTTAAACATTAATGAATTGTAAATAAATTCTAGTGAATTTGATGTAAATATAAAATTAGAATAAAAATTCTAATAAACTGTTCTTTAATTTATCAGATTTTAAGTGTATCTTATTCTTTAAGATGCAATTATAAACTTACTTTTGACAACAAATTTATAAATAATAGTTTACTAGATTTGTGCCACAATCAATATTCTTTTGTACTACAATATCTCTTATACCAGTGTAAGGAACCAAGTCTGAGCTTTATTTTTATTTTACTTTTATTTTGCTTTCATTATATTTTGTTTGGGGCTTATGTTTATTTAAGACGAAGGTTTCCTCACCATTCACCTTAGTAACTTAAAAATAGAAGAAAAACCAACTCACCGACGAAAGAAAAGCGCCGTAGAAAAACTCGCGCACACTTGCGCTTCCCAAGCGGAAAAAAGTAAGTCCGCACCGAGAAAAAGGGGGGGGAAGACCCCACAACCCAGTTAGGAATCGCTAAACCTTAAAAGAATAAAGCATCCCGATAATTGTTAAAAAGAATAATGTAAAAGGTTAGCGAAGTATTGTCGGAAAATAATCTGCCAGATAAACAAGAAAAATTTAATGTTACAGATAAGTATGTAAATGAGGAGAGTGAGCTCATTCAGAATTGTGACGTCACCTCACACTATAAAGCCTCTAACTCAAGTGAAAACGAACGAGGTGAATTCCTGATAGCAACGAGCTTTGGTGAGCTTCGTAGCAGTGAACGAGAGAGGTGTCCGATAGGATTTTGAAGTTATTCGATTTGTGGATCGACGATTATAGAAAGTCTTGAGAGTTTGAGGAAATAGGTTCCTAGTATATTGAGGTGACGATTAGGATCTTTAATTTATAAGAATTATTGTTTATAAGTTAATTCTTTGATTTTGTCGAATTCCAAAGGGGAATAGAATTAAGTTAGAAATAGATTGATTTGAGTTTGTCGGATTGATTCTTGTTGAATTTCATTGAATAAATTATTGTTTGATTTTTACTAAATACTGTATATAGTTTATTACTAGAAGTTTAATTAAATATTTGATTTTGTTATTGACAAACTTTGTCATTATTTAATTCGGTGCACGCTTAAAGTCCAGGCCTGGCACACTAACGCGAATCCGCGTAAAGTACCCGTTAGGGAACGGCTATTTCCGGCACACAGTAGTGTCGATAATCGTTGGAAAGTCGGAAAAATAATATAGTACTTTACACCAGTTGTGTAAGCATGTACTGTTAGGGATTTTTAACTGAAATAAAATTGAAAAGTCTTAAATACTGTATATACATATGATATGGGACTTGCATAAATACATAATAGATTCACAGAAAAATATTTTTATAACTTGTTTGAAAAAATATTGCTTTTAAAAGTGACTAGGATGAATTGATTTTCTTTAGAAACCAATGTAATTCAACAGAAATTAAGAATATATTTTTAAAATGTTTAAACTATGAATTTGGGTAAAAGATTTAGGCAAAAGGAAATATAGCAATAATGGAATTAAATACTAGCAACTCTTAGTTTAATAACTTGCCACAATATAATGATTAACAGAGTCACTGCTGTTCTTACATAAGCTTAATACTGTTTTACTAACCCTGTAAATGATCAGTCTTGTTGGATAAGCTTTTTGAATATTGAGACAACAATCATCATCATAGGGAAAAAATGTCTGTGTTTAAAAACAAATTTTTTTAATTTATTGTATAAATAAATATAATTTTTATAATGAATTAAATGAAAAAAATTATAATATATAAGTATGAAAAACCATTGGTTTTTTTTCAAGACATACTGTATTGATAGATTTCAATGAGGATAAAAACCACGTATACTTGTAGAATATGATAATTGTCCTTTGATTTTTTCTGATTGACTGTCCTTTTTAATTACAGTAGAACATTGATTATCCAAAAGTAGAATAATTAAACATGACTTCACAGAGTATTATTTCCAGAAATTAAAAAAAAAAGTTTTTATGTAATAACAATTTTCAATGATCTTCTATAGCCACTATTGAGTAAATCATTAGTAATATGTATGTTTTATTTTGAGTTTAAAGTTTCATCAGTATGTTGTAGATTGAAATAAAAGACTAATGCTTGTTTTCATAAATTAGACAATTTTTTCACTATTTCTTATCATTTGTATGTTTAAGCAAGTGGAAAAACTGGATAGCCAAAATTCCTGTTTTATAAATTTGTAGCTGGATTTATCAACATTTAGTTTATTTATCATTTGTATGTATTAAATTTCTACACCTTAATCTTTTTTACTATTTTACTAGAATTAAAATTAATATTTTTACTTTATTTAAGATATTTATCTGTTTATTCTTTTCATACTAAGTATGATTGGTTATCCAAAATTGTCACTCTCTTATTAACTGAAATAATTACTCTACTGTACTAGAAACTAATTTATGCAGTTGTATTTTTTTAATTTTTTAAATTATTTTTATTTTATTAAGTTATATTATTTAATATATTTTTAAATTAATTAATTTTAAAAGATGATTTTAAAGTTTGGGAGTATTTTTCCATATGCATACTTCCACTTACATGATATAATTAGCATATTCTGCCAAAATTAGAAACTATTGGGAAAATTTGATTTAATACCTTTTTTGACAGATCCTCTAAAGGTTGTTATAAAGAAAAGCTACTATATATTTAGATAAATTATACTTAATAATAAATTTAGGAACAAATGATATTTAAGGAAATGGAAATGTTTAAAACAAAAGTAAAAGATAAAGGCAATTAGTGTAATTGACACTACATCGCTTTTAAAAAAATTTATGCTGAAGAAACCCAAATGCTATGAAGATTATTCAAGTCAAAGCTTTATTGGGTAAAACGTTTTTCAAAACTTCTCTGTCTTATTATCAGATCCAAATACAGTTGAATCTGTCTATCTCTAATCTCATGAGAACAAGAAAAAATTCAAGGCACAGGTTTTTAGATATAGATATTCCTACACAGTAAACAGTAATAGGTTTGATTGGAGATATTGTATTTTATTAATACAATTTAGCAAATACAATACGTACCTGTATTAGGTATAAATAAAACATTTAGTTATATAACAAAAATAGTTTGTTAATAGTTTCTGATGCCAGACTTCCTTCAACCAGTATGATGGAAGTCAAGTTCATAGCCTCAGCCCACCAGTGACCAAATGGATAAAACCACTGAACACTAGTAATTGATCATGGATTTGCACCTCACCAACAGACTGGCCAAGTGGAGTTTTCTTCATGTTTATAATACCTAAATAGTGGCCAGTTTTCCTTAGAAAGCCCTTCTGGGAGGCCCCTCGGCAGATTGTTCATGTGTCTTGTTACTGTAAACAAATAAACCAAACCAAACTCATAGCCAATCACAGAAAAGCAGCATTAATTGCAAATTTGTACTGTATTTCAAAAGATGTTTCTCTGCTGCAATTTATGCTATGAAAATATAGTCACTTAGTTTTGAATTTGTAACTGACACTTCAGTCCATAATTTGAAATATAGAAGTTTTGAAAGAAAATTATTTGAGATAAACATGGAAAATATATCAAATTTAGGCTGAAAATACAGGGAAAAAAATAGATTTTAAGCTAGAGGTTTTCAAGATAGACAGGTTCAATTGTAATTTTGAAGATCTATAAGTTTCTGTTGAGCATTAGAGGAAATTAATTTGAATATGTGAGCAGTTTGTTATTTTTATATTTGTATTTTTTTTATTCTTACTATTATTTTACTTTATTTTTATTTTGTTATTTATGTAATTGTGTTAATCCTTTACTTTACACTTAGATATTTTTAAATCAAACAAAAGTTCTTTTATTTATTAAAAAAACTATTTGTGTATTCAAATTTCTTTTAACACTCAATGGAATTGACTTATAGATGTCCCCATGCAAAATTATTTGGATTTGATGATGGGATGCAGAAGTCGCAAAAACATTTTATCCAATAAAGAAGCTTTAACTTCTATAATCTTCATAGCATTTGTTTTTCTTCTGATGTTCTGATGTGTACATGGAGTCGACATATTCTGAAATTAGTTAAGACTTATCATGAGATCTCTTCATTTAGAAAAGTGTTCAACTTAATTTGCTTGGAAATCTTGGGTGGTAAAATAAATAAAATTTGTGTAATTGATTTCGCAAGACTTTCTCTAAATTATTAAATTAAATATTAAAATAATTAAAATTACTAAACCATTAATAATTCATTATATGTCTGCCTATAGTATCAAATATATTTATAACTGTTATTAACAGATAACAAGTATTATAATTATTTATATTTATTGATGTTGTTCAAATATAAAAATAAACATTTATTACTTCTATGTTAATTTAATTTTTATTTGCAGGTTGTTGTTATTGGTGATAGTGTGGGATCAGTCCTTGCATATGATGCCTTATTACGTACCTCTCAGTTCAATAGTCGTTACGGAAGTGAGAATAGCATTGCGGAAATGGAACCGTCCTCCCAACAGTTAACACAGTCACAACCTCAGAGTCCTGGGATTTTTCCACATCCCAATCCTCTCATTTCTATTAGCGATGAAAAGTCAATTGAAAATGAAGACGTATTAACAAGATCTATTGGATCAATGACAGCTGGACACATTTACAGGAAATCATATTCTCATCCATCTGAATCAGATTCTACATTTCATGATTCAGTACAGTAAGGAAAACTCTTTAAACTACTATTTTAGGTTTCATTAAAAAAAAAGCAGTTTAAAATTGGTAAACTTTGGACAACAGATAAAAATTTTTATGCTTTAAAACGAATTTTTATAGGTACAATCGTTTATTATCTGCTCCTCCTTTGCGAAGAAGAAGCTCGGGCTCTAGTGATCACAGTACTCAAAATAAATTTGATTTTGATGTCAGTGATTTTTTTATGTTTGGATCTTCACTTGGAATTGTAATAGCATACAGGAAAATGCTTTCATGTGAAGATAAAAACTGTAAGTAATAAATATTTCAATTGCTGAAAGTCCTTATTTTAAACTATTCAATTAATTTTCCTGAAGCTGTAAAACTTGCAAAACTTGTTTAGTATTCAACTTGCAAATATTGCATATGGAAGGTAATGTAAAGTAAACTTACAAGTTTTTTTTATGTTCCGTACATACTTTCTTCTTGGGATCAGATTTAGGATAGCATTTACCAACAATTTCGGTCCTTCAGTAATTCTTTCTTTCATATTCCTTTTTCCCTCTTGCTATCCTTCATCCTGAGTTGCTTTGAGACTAAGAATAATAAAACTCACAAATAAAATTATATTGTGTTATAAATTTACAACATTTGTCAGTAAAAATTATTACTATATCATTGGTTATTGTTACATTCATCACAAATACTGGTGTGGAGATGATATTTGTCTTGTGACAATGAATCTTATCATCATATTGAAGATAGTTGGTATTGTTACTAAACAAATTCCTGGCTTATTTTAGTGATATGACTAAATTCTTCTGAAATTATTAGGAAAATTACAACAGACATTTACATGATAACTTTTGATTAACCTATCCCATGTTGAAATTTTTCTCCATTGTGTGTGGTCGCCATGTCGAATTTTTGTAAATGTTAAGCCTAACGAAAAAATTTTTTTTTAAACTAATAATCATGGCTACTGTATTGTTAAAAATTATTTTTTTATTTTACACAAACAAAATAAATATATTGAAAAATATAAAAACAAAAAAAAGATTATATTTTGAAAGTTTGTTTTAATTAATATAAAAATTATTACACATAGCGACATCTAGTATCAAAAACATTCCAATGCAGAAACAAGTATAGTGGAACCTCAGTATACGACCTTAATCCGTTCCTGGTGTTTGGACTTATTCCGAATAGGACATACACCAAACCAACCTTTTCCATAAGAAGTAATGTAAAAATGATTAATCCATTTTCATGTAAAAAAAATGGCTGGCTTTAAACACCTCGCTTTCCTGGCTAGTTCCTGCTTGATTTTCATGAGATCAGCGTGTATCTTTTTAGCTTTCTCACAAATAATTGCTTCCGATACGCTGTCTCTAACACATTGTTTTTCAGTTATCCAAAGCAAAAGCAATTTCTCAACATGATCTAATGTCTTTGATCTATGTTTAGAAATTGATTTAACCCTTTCGCAATGTTAGCAGATTTAATAATGTCTTTATTTTTGACGATTGTCGATATCATCATTCTCGGAATACGGTATGCAACAGTACACGCATGTCACCTTCATATTTCTCAACAATCTCTTTTTTCAGTTCCAATGTGATTCTAGTCATTTTTTTAGTTTTCTGTTACTTTTTATTTGCATTTTTGCAATTGACGATTAATAAAAATAATAACATTTTACTTACAAATTAAAATAAAAAGAAATTTAACAAAGTTATAAACAGTGGCATTGCGAACATCTAGTCTGGTCTAGTACACTGATAATGTTACTTATTCATAGATGGCGCATATAATTGAATTAAGTCGTATACCAAACAGAAGTCGTATACCGAGCAAAATTTGTTTAGTCCAAATAGAATGTATTCTGAATTGGACATATTCTAAAGCAGACATATACTGAGGTACCACTGTATATTTGAGGTCAACGGGTCAGGTCAAATGAGGTCAACACAAAAATACTTGGGAACAACACAGGACAGGTTAATCATTGATATTGATAGCAACTATTGTAGATGTTTAATAAGATATATAGTAAAATGCAATGTTCAATATCATCTATTATTTTTAATTAATATAGTTTTTGGTTGTCCCTGTCAAAATTCAATTGTAAGGCATAAATACCATATTTACTCATGTATATGATGAGCTCACATATAGGACGAGGTGTGACTTTAAAGATTAAAATAAAGAAAATTAGATTTATCAATACAATTCTAATTTTATTTTGTCTAATCACAAATAAAATGTCAAATGCAGATAAATGCACACATTATCCTGCAAAAATTACTGGCATTTTAATCTTTAAGGGAAAATCTTGTAAAATCGACAACATAATTTGTTCATGTAATCGGGAACCTTTTTCATAAATTCTTAACAGTCAGATCCACACTTACGAGTTTCTCCAAATTCTTATTTCAGAACAATTATCTGTTTTCATGTGGGAATGGATTAAAACTTATATTGGGCTGATTTTGCAATTTCAATTTGGAATTCAATTCAAAAGCTTTGCTTTTCCTATTTCTATTCATCTTTACTCTTGCAATATACAAGAATGATTCAAACAACCCAGATAAAATATTTTTGTTTTTAAACACCAGAGGTGAGCATCTAGTAAAAAATGCAAATACAGTCAACCCCCCATAACACTGTTGATAATTCCGTTTTATGTGAATTCCATGTTGTATGAGTCACTTAGATTTTACAAATACGTGAGCCGTTCACAGCCCGGCACACGTATTTGTAAAATCTAAGTGACTCGTACAACATGTAATTCANTTCCGTTTTATATGAATTCCATGTTGTACGAGTCACTTAGATTTTACAAATACGTGAGCCGTTCACAGCCCGGCACACGTATTTGTAAAATCTAAGTGACTCGTACAACATGGAATTCATATAAAACGGAATTATCAACAGTGTTATGGGGGGTTGACTGTACACAGTTCACAAGAATTATTGCAAAAACCTAAAGAATCCTTCGTTCACACATATAGGACGATCTAGGGTTTTGAAGCAGTGAAAAAATGAAGAAAAACCTTGTTTTATATGCAAGTAAATATGGTATATAACATTGTTAGGCAAACTTATTATATAAAAAATATCTATTATTTTGATAATAGGATATGTTAAGCTATTGTTTTTATAGTACTAATAGGTTTGAATCTTCTCTGGACAGATACGCATGTTTGAAAATTGAAAAATATGAGTATACAAACTAAGTTTCAGTCTATCTGTCTATTTATATCTTCTTCATTCCAATCCAGGAACCACAAAACAGCCGTGACTTGAAGAAAAAATCTTCTAAAAATAACAGACAAATACAATCAAACACACACAATTAAAAATGACTTCGACCCTTTCTTGTAGGCTACGACGTCTACAAACATTAATTAAAAATCAGTAAAAATCTTTCTGACAGCATTTATGTTATATAATCACATTTAAGCTGAGAGTTCTCTGGTAGATTTTAGGGCAGCTTAGGATTATTTGCATAACTGTACATAGAAGCCTACATAAATAGACAGAAGGACTGAAATTTAGTTTGTATAGTCATATTTTTCAATTTTGAAATAAATCAAAAAAATTTTGGGCTTCTATTTACAGATATGCATGTATTAATTGGATTTGGATCCCATCTGTAGCTAGACAAGGAAAATCATGAATAAGAATAAATTGGGTAGAAGATTTTTTTTGATTAATTTTAGAAATTTTTAAGTAAACTATCTTGGAAAAATTTTGATAAACTCAGAATTGACTATTCAGAATTAGTGATAAAATGATAGTCTACCATTTCTGTATGAAAGTGTAACTTAATCTCAGTAAAGTCAATCACGAAAATTTGTTTTTTGATATATGTAAGTTGTACAGACAAGAACTATTCTTAATGAACAAATAGATATGTGCTCTTCTAATGTTATATAATTATTGTATGTAAAGTTTATTTAAAGGATTATCTAGATTGAAAATATAAATGCGTACAAAGCTTGTAATATATAACAATGTATCAATATAACTGTGAATACAGATAATTGACTAAGTTATTGATTTATAATGTAAAACATTTTGCTATTTAGTTATTGGAAATAGAAAAAAAATTAGTGCATAGTGAGAGAAACAAATGTAAATTAAAAATTTAAATGGATTTTTTATGGAAGATTCTTTATTTAAATTAAAATTATTGTAACCTTGTGAATTGCATCATTGTCAGAAGTTAGAATATGGAAAACTATCACTTTAATTTACCTCAGAATATTATCCTTTAATTTTTTCTGTGCGCTTTATTACATTGTATTCCTAAATAATAGTTTTTTATTCAGTTTAATTTATCCATTTCAATTTTTTATCTAGAAAATTCTCTTTATTATTTAAGTAAATATTTTACCAGAGGATTATTCATTCTATATGATGATCTCAGCATGAGCATCATCAACTGGTAACAGTTTGTGGGTGCGTTCGTTAATAGCAGTAATCACAGAAAANCATGAAATTTATTCAGTTAAAAAAAGCTTAGAGCAATAGAATTCTACAAAAATTAATAGTATCTATATCTTTAGCTCTCATTTTGCATGAATAAGAAATACTTTTAGATATATAAAATATTTTTTTGTTAACTATTTTTGTCACTTAATTGTTAGTTATCTAAATCTAATAGTGCAAAATTTATTAAGAATATATTAATAATTGATTATAAGTAAGTATTAGCAAATAATTTGTATGCTCTATTTTCTCTGTCACACATTTATCATTAAATTATTGAATAAATTATTATTATTGTGAGAAATACAATAAATTCAATATAATTGAACAGCTCCACCTCCAAAGCCAAGTTGTTTACAAGTCTATAATCTATTCCATCCAACTGACCCAAGTGCAGTTCGTGTAGAACCACTTTTGAGTGCTCGGTTTTCTCAGTTGTCGCCGGTCAATATCCCTCGATATCAGAAATATCCACTCGGAGATGGACAACCAGTACACTTAGGTAAGATCCAATGCATTTATTATGCATGTAGATTAGGATAATATTTAGATATTTATAATAATAAATAAAATATAAAATTAAGATGTAATTAAGAAAGTATTTTATACACTTTTAACCACTGATTATTATTTTATGTTGAAAGAGGATGTCTTTTGGATATGTTCTGATAGAATGTATTGCAATGTTGCCTTTATTTAGTTATTATTATGTAAGCAAAGATATGTTATGAATATAAAAATTTAATAATCTTATGTAATTAAAAAATGCATATTAAAAATCAGTTTACAGAATTTTTACTACTAATTCTTTCTGGTCATGATAAAATAATAAATTACATTTAAGATAAAGTGTGACAATGTTAAAAATGAAATTGTAATGATGAGATATTGTTTCTTACGATGTTTTTACTTTTCTGATTTTATATAAAGTTTAGTCTAAACTAATTAATGGATGATAAAGGGATAATTAATGTAATTGAAAAGAAGAAAAGACTAAAATTAAAATATTCCAAATGTTTTTTGTATACAATTTCAAAGACAACTAATAAATCACCAAACTGTAAATTCAATCTATGATTCAGAGAAAAAATATTTTCAAAATTATATGAACAGAACTGTTTTCTTTATACTTTCTTTATAAATCAAAAAATCATATAAAGTTGATTATAATTTACTTTTAAACTTTGTCTGATGAAGTGAACTAATATCTATGTTATCCAAAAGAAAAGAACAAGAAATTGTGAAGAAATATAATTGATCAAAAAGATTATAAGAAAGTTCATAAAGGTTTGTTAAGAATGTGATAGTTTTTGGCAATAACATAGCTAAAATTATCACATAAAGTTTGTTTGTTATTATGTTAAAAATAAGACTAATTAGGGAAGAATAGTCTGACTTAATGAAATTAGTTAGGTTTTTACTTAAATATGTATTGTATGGTCCAAAAAGTATACTTTATTTAAAGTCAAATTTTATTGACTTTAATGTACAAATATGGTGGTTTGATAAACTTTTCAATGCAAAAGTAGTAGTAGCATCATTCTTGTCATTGCAAACACTTTCTAATTTAAGCTTAAAAAAAATTTTTTTTTTTCAATTCCTCTTCTAACTGTTCCTGTATCACATTTTAATGCAACTATCTAAGAGTAAGGTAATAGTTGTTAAAGTCACTTGAACAGAATGATCACTTGATCAAAGTAATAGTAAAGCATGATATAGGTAGGAATAAATATTCAATAATAAAAGAAGCGCAAGAGATAGAAGGTGAATTATATTTACAGCGAGGAAAAATACATACAGATGAAGAAATTAAAAATCAATAGTAAAATGGCATAATTCTGTTTGGAGAAATAAACAATTACATGGTCAATTTCCTAGAAATGTGTTAGATCAGAGTAATGTAGATAGAGAGCTTGTGTTTGAATGGATTAAAAAGCAACAAATAGCCCCAAGTATTGAATCATTAATATTTGCTATACAGGACCAGGCTGTTATGACACGACAATATCAACATGACATCTTAAAGGAACCAGTGGATGGGAAATGTCACCTGTGTGCAATTAAAGACGAGACCATGCAGCATATTATATCAGGATGTGAAAAACTGGCAGGGACTTGTTATGTAAGACGTCATAATAACCTTGTCCAGTACGTCTACTGGTGCCTGACCCGAAAACACAAAATAGATGTTGCTGACCAATGGTGGAAGGAAATTTTACTCCAGCCACAAGTTAAGGAAAATAGTTCGGCCAAGATACTATGGGAAATGCCTGTCCAAACTGATGTCACTGTATCTCACAATAGACCGGATTTAATTTATGTTGATAAAAATCGTAATGAAACATTTTTAATAGATATAACTGTACCACCAGATTATAACATTGGTGCTAAAGAAATTGAAAAATTGAGTAAATATCATTTTCTGAAATTGGAAGTTAACCGCCTGTGGAATACACAGACGACTGTTGTTCCAATAGTAATAGGAGCAATAGGAATAGTAGCAAAAAACATAAAGAAATACATAGATCAATTAGAATCCAACATTGATATTAGTATCCTTCAGAAACAGGCAGCTATACACACATCGCTTATACTCAATAGAGTGCTTGGAGATGCTATCTTTGAGGCCAATACAGCAGATCAGCAAAAGCATGGTATATATCAATCTCAAGGCATACAGGAATCTTCACATCAGCAGTAATCATCAGATATACATCATTCATTAGTTAATCCGAATTTACCTAATACAACTTTTGAGACTTGTACTCAAAGCTCATTTGGAAACTTGTTGAGAAGAGGAAAAGGGAAGAGAAGAGGAACTATTTGCATGTAAAGTGCAACTAATACAGTAAAGGGGGGAAATAGGTACCTTCTTTTCCGTGAGTTACGGGACAAGGTATTCTTTATTCCAATGTAATTCATGAATATTTTATTGCAATAAAAATAATAATATAAATGTGTGAGATTGAGGGGATGGTTTTACCCTCACTCACTAATTCAGGATAGATAAAATTTTATTATTTCTTTTAAGACTGTAAGGAACCAAGTCTGAGCTTTATTTTTATTTTACTCTTATTTTGCTTTCATTATATTTTGTTTGGGGCTTATGTTTAGTTAAGACGAAGGTTTCCTCACCATTCACCTTAGTAACTTAAAAATAGAAGAAAAACCAACTCACCGACGAAAGAAAAGCGCCGTAGAAAAACTCGCGCACACTTGCGCTTCCCAAGCGGAAAAAAGTAAGTCCGCACCGAGAAAAAGGGGGGGAAGACCCCACAACCCAGTTAGGAATCGCTAAACCTTAAAAGAATAAAGCATCCCGATAATTGTTAAAAAGAATAATGTAAAAGGTTAGCGAAGTATTGTCGGAAAATAATCTGCCAGATAAACAAGAAAAATTTAATGTTACAGATAAGTATGTAAATGAGGAGAGTGAGCTCATTCAGAATTGTGACGTCACCTCACACTATAAAGCCTCTAACTCAAGTGAAAACGAACGAGGTGAATTCCTGATAGCAACGAGCTTTGGTGAGCTTCGTAGCAGTGAACGAGAGAGGTGTCCGATAGGATTTTGAAGTTATTCGATTTGTGGATCGACGATTATAGAAAGTCTTGAGAGTTTGAGGAAATAGGTTCCTAGTATATTGAGGTGACGATTAGGATCTTTAATTTATAAGAATTATTGTTTATAAGTTAATTCTTTGATTTTGTCGAATTCCAAAGGGGAATAGAATTAAGTTAGAAATAGATTGATTTGAGTTTGTCGGATTGATTCTTGTTGAATTTCATTGAATAAATTATTGTTTGATTTTTACTAAATACTGTATAGAGTTTATTAATAGAAGTTTAATTAAATATTTGATTTTGTTATTGACAAACTTTGTCATTATTTAATTCGGTGCACGCTTAAAGTCCAGGCCTGGCACACTAACGCGAATCCGCGTAAAGTACCCGTTAGGGAACGGCTATTTCCGGCACACAGTAGTGTCGATAATCGTTGGAAAGTCGGAAAAATAAAATAGTACTTTACAAGACAAGGAGTTCAATAAAATCTTTGTCTAAATATTAGGGTCCTGACACCAATCCTAATTCTCAATTCAGTTGTTAGGATATTAACTAATCAATTATCTTAACAGATTTAATTAGTTAGTTTAAATATGCCAGAGTGGTTTCAAATATGAGGAGGGAATGCATGCGGACAATGGGGTTAGACCTATGACTAATTGAACTCCAATTCAAATATTTATAAATATAATATGATTTATTTATCAAAAGAAAATTACAAAAAGGATAACATATTGGATAACATGATTTTCAAAATATGCAAATCTCTATATTCCTGGCTGTGACAAAAGTACAGTTACAAAATCCCACTAATGGGATTTTGAACTATCTGAGTTTTAATTAACGAGGATTTCCTGTATTGATCATTAGAATAATTATAAATTTTAATTTGTCTTAAATATATTTATATATTTTCATTGTGTTGAATAAAGTAATTTTTTAAATTATGAAATACATATTACGATTATGTAATGATAATATTATTGAATGTATTTTATAGCGGAATACATCCAAACTTATGCTCACGTCTTTAACGAAGGTGCTTCTCAAAATAGTTATCCTTCGATGGGGAGAAGATCAAGTGAAGCAAGTATCACTAGTACTATATCTGGAATGGCTGATGTGTCTGCTGCTACTGTTACATTATGTAAGAAATGTTTATTTTTAAATTTCATAATACTGTTTTATTTAGATATAAGAATAAATTGAATTAAGAAAAATTTTAAAATATAAAAATATACAAGAGAGATATTTTAAAAATATTTTAAAATTTAAACAGTGGTTTGATATCTTTGATTTTATATTGAATTGATTAAGTTAAATCAGTTTTATGCAAAAATTGAAATAGTAACATTAAATTTGTCTAATGTAATTGATAAATAAAACTTTTATAGTCAATTAGGTTTGATTATAAAAAAGTTATCTAAAGTTCTTGTAACTAGATTTTCTATTCCTCATTCAACAACAAACACAAAAACTATTTCTCTAAACAATATTAAATCCAATTAAAGAAAACAATATAACTGAGATATTGGTTTGAATATAAAGAGACTAACACTCCACACATTTAAATTTATATTCGAAAGATCCAGCTAAAGAAACAAAATATATTAGTCATATTTAACTAATCAGAAAAATTGGTAAATGTATATGCTGTAAACTTTATAATTGTCTTTTACATGCATATATAATGCCATAATAGATTCACATAATATTAGTAATTATAATAAGATTTTGAAGTGAAATTCATTGTTTTTAACCTACTTAAATATATTATTTTATATTTATAAAATCTATGTGAAATACGATTTGTATAGTAAATTGATGCATTATATTGATTTCAGAGAATTCTCTGAATGAATGAAAAATGAAACAAAACTAACTGTATTTACAAAGTTTATTCTTCCATTGTTAAACAGTTTCTTAGCATGTAAAATGTTAAATTATATTTATTAGCTTTTTATATACAGTGGAACCTTTGTATCTTTACCACTTGTATCTGTAAAGCTGTGGTCACACCATGTGATTCCAGCCATGCAGGCAACTGCAACCACGACAGCTGTTCTCGTTAACTAGTAAATTCCCTTCAAAAACTGGTGCGACTTCAACCGCAACTAGAAACAAAAAGTTTGTTCTACTCGCACTGATTGCAAATTCACATCCAATCAGAAAGCATCTTTGTGCCATATCATACGGTGGCAACATTGAAAATAGTTCATTATCATGGTAGAAAATAAGACGATGGATACATTCACAGAATCCAGATTTATCAAGTTAATTCAGTCTCAGGAATGCCTGTGGGACTTTAATTCTTGTTCTATTGAAGAAAAGACAAGAGCGCAGGCATGGCATGAGATAAGTGAAAATCTCGGCATTGATTGTAAGTACCATTTTTAGATTTCTGGATATAAAATGTTGATTGCTTTTAGTTTGGTAATGACAATATTGTTTTAAATATAGCTAAAGAACTAAGTAAGAAGTTCCATCATTTGAGAATGACGTTTCTTCGAATAAAAAAAAAGTAAACGACAGCAAGTGAAGTGGATGTGGTGACAATGAAATATATAAACCAATGTGAGAACATTGGTCATCCCTCACTTTTCTTTTAAATTCTTATAAGAAAATGATGTCACCATTATCATCATATGATGTAATTATGTAAGTTATATATATTTTATATATTGAAGTAGATAAAAACTAATTAAATCTCTCCTATTTTTTATAGTTAGCTCATATACAACAATCCACTTCTGACTGCATGTCTAAGGTAGATGAAACAAATATAGAAACAAACATAGTAGATGGGTATGATGATAATGAAATGCTTTCATTAAACATTTCTTTATGACCTTCCACATTTGATCTGCAGCCACCAAGAAAGATAAAACAATAGCGAGGTTGAATTGAAGTTTTAAACACGAAAACGTGTACGTCAGACGTTCTGCTCTACTTTTTCCTGTAAGCATAGAAATTCGACAATGGTATTTGGAATGTTGTGCATGATTCCANGAAGACTATTTAATAAATAATATAAGACTGAAAACTTGATTTGCCTTTTCATTTAAGATTGTTTTTTAATATTTTTTTCAGGCTCTGAGTCATGAACCAAAGAAGGATGTGTTTGACGAATTTGGCAGTCTTATAGCTGCCAAACTAAGAACCCTTTTCAAGAAAAATGCTTTGGACTTAAAAATAAAAATATTTTCTCTCATTGTAGAGGAAAAAAATATTGTAAATAATACTTAATAAACATTTTTCACTTATTGTATCAAAGTTGTATTTCTTAACTCAAAACAGTATATCATTTATAATGAAGAATTGTAATTATAATAATTCCAAACTTTTTTAATAATTTTACATTTCATATTTATTATTTAATAATTTTACAAACAAGTTTCATCTCATTGCCATTCTACTTGGCCTACAGTATTAAAATAAGTTTTGAATTCATCATGGATTACTTTTGCTACTGCTGTTGATGGATTTAAATTATGACTGTTTTTCAAGGGTGTAAGCTGTTGATTATGTTGCTCTTCAAAGTTGTCACTGGTAGCATCTGTAAGATAAGATTTCATTTTTCTTTCTCATAACATGTTGTGAAGAACACAACATGTTAAGATGATTTTTGCAGCCTTATCCGGGGATAATAAAATCAGTGTGGAGAAGACTCTCCAAACAGAAGAGAGGATGCCAAATTCATTTTCAACAACTCTCCTTGCTCTTGATAATCTAACAATAATTTAAATTTGAATTAAATTAAACAGTTTTATGACTTATACACTAATGATATTAATAATAAACTGTTTTAAATAATTAATATTAAATAGCTCTTTTACCTATAATTGAAGATGGATTTCTCAGCTGTCAACTGTTTTATTGGGTAAGGCCTCATTACTCGTGAAGACATACCAATTCCTTTTTCATCTGTAACAAATACGTATGGAATTGGCTGTCCTACACTTTGAAGAGGACTATCTGGTGGAAAGTTTAACTTTCAATCATCAATGGCTTTCTTCAGATTTGATGCATTTCAAATCGAAGAATCACTGTCTCTCATTAGTACCTGTATCCACATATAATCAAGATAATGAAATAACTTAATTGGATCTCATTATTCTGGAAAAAGTTTAGACTAAAGTTGTAGAATTTTGAAGGGGGCGATCAATTGGTGACCTTAGATGTGACCTTAACCTTCAAGGTCATTTGATGGTCAAGTCTTTTTTTAATGGGAATACATATTTTTGACCCCGGCAATGGAAAGAGCAGGAAATTTCATAATCGGATATACCCTTGACCTTAAGGTCTGGGTCCTACCACTCTAAATTGATATGCCAAACTATGAAACATTTTGCCTAAATTATATATGATCCATTTTAATCATAAGATTGCATAAAATATAAATTAAATACAAAATATATTATATTCTTACTGGCCACTAAATAACGAAGTGTCAACAAAAGATGTTCTCTGAGTGAAATAGAACTTCGAAGATGTGTATCTTCTTTAGCTATTATGTTATCCTCCTCAAAATACTTTGGAAAGTATTCATATCCATACAGATATATTATCTATAATCTTCGGTATCTGAAAGCCTTAATTTGTCCATCAGCTGGTGGAATCACGATTTTTTAGCTCGTTGATTTTCATTTCTCCAAGTTAACCCAGCATGAACATTTCTCTTATTTTTCTCTTTGTATATTATTGCTTTTTTCTTTTATTCATTCCAGAAAAGGAACTGCTTGCCATTTTAATAAGAAAAGTAGCTAAAATTCCGTAAATACTCTGAAGTAGAATGTAAAATGTCGATAAACTCACGAAAGTAGTCAAAAACAAGCTACTGTAATTTTATTGGTTTTTATAGAGTGACATATTTCTGAATTGCAATGCCAGTGAATAATGTGTGACCATGAGAAGACGCGCAACTCGCACTTGTTGCGGTTGCCTGTGTGGCTGGAAATCACATGGTGTGACCATGGCTTAAGGAACTGATGTGTCTTGGCAAACATATAGAAGTAATCACCATACAGAAATGAAGCTCAATGTACAACTAACAATGTTTTAATAAGAAATGCCATTACATGTATATTGAAAATGTTACAGAATGGGATTCTAAACACTTAGACAAACATTTAAACACTTAATCTTTGATTGGTTTTTGTTTTTCTTAAAATATAAATATTGAATTTATTATCTGCAGATGTTTCTCTCTTATCAAAATGTTCTAAATTGTTATAAAAGTGTTTCTATGTTAAAATGGCACATTTCACATTATCTTCTGAAATAATTACTATTTCAGTTATTGCTGCTTCATTTGTACTCTCATCTAATCTAATATAAACAAGAAACCAAAATAATATAGCTGTTACATAAGAAGTCGCACCCTCTACAGGTAATGAAAAAAACTAATTGTAGATAGTCTGATTCTTTTCCTTTCTCCCACATAGGTCTGTACAGCAGAGTCCCATACAGCGTGCAAATAAAGCAAGAAACACCCTTGAATTTTGTCAATCAGACAAAATTCGAGGGTGTTTCTTGCTTTTTTTTTTACGTTTTTTTTTTCAACTTATAGGCCAAGGTTTAAATTTTCATAAATCCTGTGATAATGCAGGTTTTGATAACATGATTTCCTGTAATGTGTAACGAATCCGCATTGTATGGGACTCTGTTGTATATGCTATGCTCTTCTATTTTCTAGAAACTTCCAAGTCTTATACATTAAATCAATAGTAAGAGTAACAAAAGAAGGAAAAGACAAGAAGTTAAAAACAAAGAACAGAAAAGAATAATTTAAATCAGGAATAGGCAACCTTTTCAGCAGGCAGAACAAATTTCAGAAATAATATTTCCTGCTGGGCCATACACCTAATTTTTTTTTTTTTTTTGTTAATTAAAGCAAGCGTGCTACAGCTTCAACCACATCGTCGCTTCCAAGTTGGTGAGATTGTGGTCAAGCAGTTGCCTGGTTTAATGTAAAAAAACCAAAAATTAGGTATATTTATTTTATTTTATTTTTTTATTTTTTGAAGAAAGTAAAACAACCGAGAATCAAACATATTTATTAGACAATTTAAAAGTGAGACATCTAACTTTGTTTTACAGAACTAAGTGCATCAAAATTGATTTTGACTGATGTCTCTACATGCAAACAGTTTTCCAAATGAACATCAGTAATTTGTGTTCTCATTTGTGATTTGGTGTACTTCATGTGACTAAAAAGCTGTTCACATACATAAGTGTTTCCAAATAGTGAAACCATTGACAGAGCATGTTTGTAAAACGCTGGATATTTATCCTTGTCCAAATACGTTTCATAGAACTCTTTCAAACCAACTTGATGAAATTTCTTCTTTAACTGTGTATCACAACAAATTTCACAATGTTACATTTGTAATCTTACTGGAAATAAATTCACATCTACCGCAAATGGCATTGCAAATGCATGAAAAAGCACATGATGTTTTTCAAAATCCTGAAATCAGTTTTTAAATTCGAGATTTAAGTGAGATATCAAAGAAGCGTATTTATCCGCCACCTCCTGTGTGATGTCTGGTTGCAATGATAATGTAGGAAAGTGAGTAAAGTTTTTGGTCCTCAACTGTTGTTTCCAAAGACCAAGTTTCATTTGAAATGCAGAAATATGATCATACATCTTATTAATTAATTGATCTTTCCCTTGTAGACGAGTATTAACATAATTTAGGTGTCTAGTTATATCGACCAGAAATGCAAGGTCGCAAATCCATTCTGTCTTCAAACTCTGGGATACTTTTTGACTTGCTTGCAAAAAATGATTGTATTTCTTGCTGCAAATCAAACTCTCTTTTCAACATTTTGGCATGGGTCAGCCATCTTACTTTTGATAAAATGTAATGTCATTATAACCTGAGTCCAATGACTTTCGAAATTCTTGGAAGTGATGGTGATTCAACCCCTAATAAAAATTACCAATTGGGCAGTATCTGCTATATCTGTGCTTTTATTCAATGCTAGAGCATAAAATATAAACTAGGATGCTTGACTCTTCAAATTATCTTCAATATGCTTTCCAATGTCATCCCCACGCCTAGTAATAATCTGACAAGACAGACTTATTTTTGAGAAATTCTTCTTTTCTTGACACAGAATTTCAGCGACGCTTTCCAAACATTCCTTAACCATTTCACCATCTGAATATGGCTTAGATTTGTTTGCTAGTATCAGGGATGCACAACCTTTTGTGAAGAAGGGCCAAATTAGGATTAAGTTTATTGACTGGGGGCCAGACCCCCAAGCGATTAATGCGATGGCTGAGATTGGATGCTGGCGGCAATCTTCTTGATGTCTGGTGTAATGGCAGATGTTGAAACAACCAGCAGATTTTCCAAATTCTCGTTGGTTAACCTGTTCCGTGTTTTGCACTTGTTTAAATTCATAAGCGAAAACGCTTGTTCGCATACATAGGTACTGCCAAACATGCTTGCACAAAATCGAGCATTGTCTTTCAGTTTTGGAAATGATGTATCTGGCAGTTCTTTGTAGAATGTGAGGAGATTAGAATTTTTGAACTGTGATTTCAATTCATCACTGCACTGGATGTCTATCAACTCAAGTTGGACATCTGGAGGGGCATCTTCCACTTTCACATCAAATGGAGTTGAAAAAAGTTGCAGGTAGATCTTGTATTTCTGGAATTCACCAAACCTCTCATTGAATGATGTAAGGAGGGTGTTAACTTGGTCAGAGTAATCCATCTTCATATGTGGGTATTTCTCTTTCATGGCCTTGCAATGTGGAAAGTGTGTAAAGTTCTCTGATTGCATGTGGGACTTGAAAAGTGATAGTTTGGTCATAAATGCATTGATGTTACTTGTCAACTGAGAAACAAGTTGCATCTTTCCCTGCAATCTCAAATTAAGGTCGTTTAGATAAGCAGTAATGTCAGCAAGGAAAGCTAAATCACACTGCCATCTTTGTCCCTCCAAATTCCTTGTAGTGTTCCCCCGTTCTTTGAGGAAAGTGATAATAGGCCCCAATAGCTCCACAAATCTCTTGAGGACTGTTGCCTTGCTCAGCCAACGAACTTCAGTATACGTGGGCAGGTCAGCATAATCAGCATCTATTTCTTCAAGAAATGATGTGAAGAGTCGATGGTTGAGTCCATGACGGCGGATTAAGTTCACAGTATCATAGACATCTTTCAGCAGACGTTCAAATCCCAGCTTCTTTGCACAAAGTTGCTGTTGGTGAATTATGCAATGATACTGGACTAACTCCTTTTGCCTGTCCCCAAGGTGGTTTTTCAGCAAGGTGACCATGCCATTCTCACATCCAACCATAGATGGTGCTCCATCAGTGGCAATGCTGGATAGCTTGTCAAAGTCCAGTGCTGATTTGTTGCAAACGCTCAATAAACTAGTAAATAAGTCAGCACCAGTTGTATGTCCAGAAAGTGATGCCATGCCAAGAAATTCTTCATTCACAATAAAATCTAGTGAAACACTTCTAATAAACACAATCACTTGTGCTGTTGATGATATGTCAGGGGATTCGTCCACAGCCAAAGAAAAATAAGCACAGTTTGCAACTAAAATACAGTAGACCCCCCTATAACACTGTTGATAATTCCGCTTTATATGAATTTCATGTTGTACTAGTCACTTACATTTTACAAATACGTGAGCTGTTCACAGCCCGGCACACGTATTTGTAAAATCTAAGTGACTAGTACAACATGAAATTCATATAAAACGGAATTATCAACAGTGTTATAAGGGGGTCGACTGGTATTAAGTTGGCCAGAAATGTCTGATGCAATTTCTGAGATTCTCCGTTGTATCGTCATGCGGTTAAGACGGATTGTTTGAAAACACTTTGTCTTCTCAGGACACATCTTACTTGCGATGATAAGACACTTTTTTTATCATATTGCCATCTGTGAAAGGTTTCCCATTCTTGGCTATTAAAGCAGATATTTCTAGGCTGGCTTCAATAGCTGCATCCAATTCTCCAGATTGTTTCTTGAACACATTTTGTTGGCTGATTAGTGATTGTCGTAACGATTCGATTTTCCGTTCATGTTCCGTACCTTGCAGAAGGAAATCCTTGTGTTGGCTTTCATGATGTCGCTTCAGGTTGAATTCTTTTGGCACTGCTATTGTTCCATTGCACAAAAGGCAAATAATGCTGTTGTTCTGTTGCACAAAACAGTACTTGTTAGTCCACACTTCCACTTCTTGAAACTGATGATTCTCGCGATTGACCTTGCGTTTAATGCCCGGCGCCATACTGTTCACTCTGCAAAACAATGTCTCATTGTGCCGAAAATTCTGAGGCCCGCAACAAATCATGTTTGAGATAAGGCAAGCTAGACTACCACGTGCTTTGTTCTGTATCCACTCTGACCAAAGACTAAAGAGGCGGGGACAGAAGACTATTACGCACACGTGGCCAGGCAGGTCTTAATTCGTTCGACCCCTGTCCGGGCGTCTCCACCATTTCTCAGAATTTGTGAGTCAGATCGTCAACATGCCAGGTGCAGGACACTAATCCATCATAAATGTGGTTACCATTCTTACCTAAATTATATTTATGGCCCGTCAGTTTTACCCCCGTGTTCAGAAATGAATCAAAAGTGATTAACACAGTGCAGTGGAAAATCTGAATATTTTAAATATAATTATTAAAATTGCGATATCTCGTTTCAAATTGGCGCTAGAATCAATCTGTTTTTTGTTTTCTGTCACAAATATATCACAGTTTACGACTGTTAAA
Source organism: Centruroides sculpturatus (assembly GCF_000671375.1). Classification (NCBI taxonomy): domain Eukaryota; kingdom Metazoa; phylum Arthropoda; class Arachnida; order Scorpiones; family Buthidae; genus Centruroides; species Centruroides sculpturatus. The sequence continues at coordinate 67,849 of NW_019384411.1, read as the reverse complement.
TTTCAAATAAAATAAAAATTAAAAATAATAATTTAATTTTAAATTTACGAAAAAAAGAATGTAAAAATAAAAGTAAATAAAAAGTTCCAATTAATTTACTACTTAAATAACCTAAATATATCTGTTTTCTTTCAAACAAAAGAAACCGCAGCTTTCTAGCTACACGGAATCATTTTACAACCCTCTTTGTTGACAAGTTTATGGCTTGACGCAGTTTGTAATAATTATTAAATCCAAAATATTTTAGTGCAAACGGCTTCCTTTTAGTCATAATGACTCTATTCCAACTACAGTATTAATTTTCTTGGTCCAACTTAATAATAATAAATTTGATGCGAAAAAATTTTTTTCTATTCTTAGTCTATGGAGAGATAATTATTGTAAATTATTGGTTGTTATAGCTTTTTGTACATTTCTTTTTGAACTCTGGTTAGTTTTTTCTAGTTTGAATGACATTATGTTGACGAATAAGCGTCTTTTCAGAAAAGATTGATTCAAATTCGACAATACCAATCAGAATCTAGAATGTAAACAAATCATAAAAAATCGTTATTTTCATGGTTTTTCAGCGCTATTTTCATTTATTTTTGTTATTTGACGCTATTTAGACGAATAAGCAAGTTTTCCGAAGCATAAAATTGAAGATTTCCCGCCAAAATAGAAACTTCCTGATAACATCGGAAATGACGTTCTAACATCATTTTATTCTATTTGATTCTTCAAAAAATCGTTATAATACTATGTATTAGACTTAAAATATTCGATATCTAAACCAGAAAGTGTTAGCTAGAAATAGACCTATTTATAGAACAACTCCCCATTTCTCACTTCAGGGAAAGTTATAAAATAGTTGGGTGTTAATGACTTTGTGAAAGGGAAAAGTTCTACACTTAGAAACTTGGAAAGAAGGGATTTGGCCTGTAGCGTCTGGTGGGCCGCATAAACATTGATAAGGGGCTGTATGTGGCCCGCGGGCCGCAGGTTGTGCATTCCTGCTAGTATCATGGCTACTGCATAACTAGCTTTTACATAGCATGTCGACTCTGAACCCGCTCTAGTAAATATCTTTTGTTGTACAGAAATTTTTTAAGTCATTTACTTGGTCTTGTTGAAATTGCCCTTTGTACTTATCAAACTTATTTGCGTGTTTAGTCTCGTAGTGCCATTTGATGTTATACTCTTTCAAAACAGGAACAGATTTGTTGCATATCAAGTATATGGACTTTGTTTTAATTTCCACAAAAAAATAGGTTATTGTCACTTATGTTGAAAACTTCTTAATTCTTTCATTATATGAATATATGAAATTTTTCTGATGAATTTGTATTTAATTATTAACATTCATAATATGATGACAAATTTTGAAGATGTATTTAGTAAATATCAATTCTAAAATTTTCCATTTAACTATAGAAATCTTTATTTCAATTTCAAATAAATAATTTGACAAGTATCCTTCAAAAATTTATATTTAATTGACCTGTTTACATGTCTATATACAAAACAGTTTATTTTTTGTCAAGATAATTTAAGCAAAAGTAATTAAAGAAAAAAGAAACATATAGTATTTAACTTAACATAATACAATTTATAATTTTTTTAATAAAACTAATTAACTTTTTATTACTTATTAAATGTTATTAACTTTTTTAATGAACTTGTCAATGAACAAATTAAATGTTATTTAATTTGGATTTAAGATTGAAAACTGAATTTGAACAAATTTTCAATTTCAGTATTTTACAATTAAATATGTTACTTTATAAGTAAATTCTTTGTGTTGTGGAAATAGATAATAAATTATATAGTTACATTAAATGTATAAATTAATAACTTTCAGTAAATCAAAAATGGTGGGGAACAAAACGATTAGATTATGCAATATATTGCCCAGATGGTCTCTCTAACTTTCCAACAAATGCTCTACCACATTTATTTCATGCAAGTTATTGGGAATCTACTGATGTTATTGCTTTCATTTTAAGACAGGTAGGTTAAATTATTATTTTTTTTTACAAACTTAAATGTGATATAAATTATTCACTTTTTAATCATTTGGTACTTACTTAAATTTTCTAATATTATTTTATTATTACACATGTATTTATTTTTTTTTGGTACTAGCTTGTCAGGGGAGATAATGTTTCTGTCCCCGACAGTGAAGGGAAAGAAACTTTAACTTTTACTCCTAGTCAACCTCGAGAAAAATGGCTGAAGAAACGAACTTCTGTTAAATTGAAAGTAAGTAAATGCTACTATTACAATAAATTTACATTTCAGAAGAAAAACAAATGATTCTAATAATTTTGTATGACATTCAGTTTTAATTGCATAGATTATAACTTTAATATTTGTGATTTTATAGAAATAAAATTTGGGTAAGTATAGTGTAAGCATATTTAAATATTACACTTTATAAACACACCTTATAAGTCAATAAGTTTTAGGAATTTATTTATAAATTTTTATTTATTCATTTAATATTACATATTATCAATGCTATAATCTTTTTATCAAAATAATCTTCATTACATGCAATGCATATTTGTTAATACAAAATTAATTTTCTAGAACTTTCTTATAAGTTTATTTTATTAAATGTTTGTTGTGCTTTCCATTTTGTGATTTAAACAATTTTGGTTTAGTTTCATTGAAAAATATTGTCATATCAAGTTTATTCATTTGGTTTCACACATCATTAATATCTTCTTTTTCACTGAAATGAAAAAGTGTTAAGGAAGAGACATTTGAATCATTTAATGGAACAAAAAACAATGAATATATGTGTTTGTTGACAACCATATAAAGTAACTGTAATCACATTTGTGTAGAAAGAAAGGGAAACTTAAATAAATGAAAACAACGTTATCATGCAGTAATACAATAACAAAAGGAATATGGCAACAATCAAAAATGGCAAAAATTATTACTTTAGTATAACTTTAGTATAACTTTAGTTTAGTAAAACTTTAGTATAAAATCACACACATCTCTTTCTGTAGCCAACAATTTGGATAAAACAATGCAAAAATGTATTTCCAAAACGTTTAAAATAAGAAAATATTTTCATATTAGAAAAAAACATTTCAGTTAATAAAGTTTATATTGGAATAAAGAATGCAGCACAGATAAAAACTGATAAATTAAAAAATTTATAAATAAATTTCTAAAACTTTATAAATACTCTCACATATTGTCTTGTCTATAAATAAATATATATATATATATATATACAGTGGGCGATTGGTTAATGAAAAAATTGGATAATGAACACATTTGCGAAAGATTTTTACGTTTGGACAACGAACACATGGTCAGATAACAAACACTTCACAGAACAAACACAAGAAGAAGCAATGTAAAATAATGAATACCAATTGGTCTTCTCTTGTCTTCCTTCAGGCAACAATTTGAAACTTTTCGGAGCATGGGAGACATCGACGCTCAACCCGGTATATACTAATCGGATAGTATTCCTCCGAACTTTGAAACTCTTCCTTGTAATTCCAGTTTTTTTTATTTTTCTGACAGAAACAATTTTTTTATAGTATTCGCAAGACTGTCGGGTGAGCACTCGTTAAGTTTTGCGTCAGTTTTTATTTTCGAAAGGTGAGAGTATAATAACAAAGGTAGAGAGAGAGAGTGGGCAGAAGATGTCTGATGTCTGTTGTTGCTTGTCAGTATGACTTGGACAGGTCTGCAGTAGGCCACAGTTCAATCTTATCTAAGAAAGATACTGTATTATCAAGAAGACTCAAGCAGCTTAAGGAGTAACAAAAATTACATCTGAGAAATAAAGAACATTGAAGAGCTCGTAATGGAATCTGAAACTGATCTGTTGACAGTAGAACTCCAAGAACTCTTGAATGAAGAACACCAAGAAACGTGGCGAGGTATGTTTTCTTCTGAAAAAGAGAATTAATGTTGATATCTGCTATTAAACATTTTTTTGAAGAAGTGGGATGATGTCAAAACGACTGTCTTAGAATGGTGTCCAAACCGGGTTGAGGATAGGCTTAAGTATATTTACAATTACAATGCTATTAAATTAAATTAATTACTTCTGAAAAATCTTGAAGAAGAGAGAGAAGCAATTACATTGGACAGATTCTTTAACCCACACAAATGGAAAAAACATGACTAATAAAAATGCAAGACATTGTATATATGTATTTTTAATATTACATATAAATAAACGTAGTAAAAAAGTATATATTTTTTATTTTTTGGAGTCTCTGGAACGAATTAATCAAATTCCCATAAAAACCTATGGTAAATTGATAATCGGATAACGAACAAAGTCTTGGAACAGATTATGCTTGTTAACTAATCACCCACTGTATATTGTTTTATTGTCATCAGTTATTTTAATTTTTATCTTACATTTATCTGCTTATTGTTAAAATGTTTAAGTTGTATATTCAAATATTCATCATCATTGAATATAAATAAGTGAATAGTATAGAAATTTGGGTTTTGTGCCATTTTCCATAAATGCAAATTTACAAATGAAAATAACAAGCTAAAAAGTACTATAAATAACATTTTTTATTTCTTATTTTTACCATCAAAGCATAAAATATTTACAAAAATATCTAAAGGATTGATCAGGAAACTAGCCAAAAAATTAAGTTTAAACTGAAGTTGTTCTAAAGTTGTAACAATTTTATAAAGTTGATTTCATTTCAAATAATAATTTTTAATTAATTTATTTCACATAAAAATGTAAACTTTATTTTTTAATTTAATATTTTGGATTAGATCTTGTAGTCATTGATTGGTATAAAAGTTAGAACTAAATTTTAGTTAGCATTTTTAATTTTTTCTATTCATGTCAATAAATAGGTAAAAAATCTAGTTTGCGAAATCTCTATTTAAAATTGTTAACTATTTTTCAGTAATTTAGATATTAGATATAATATACTTTATTTTTTACTTTCTTCATTTTGTGTTTCATTGCTTATTGAATGAACAAAATAAAATTTGCTATTTCCTTTACATCTTTTATATCAAGAGAAGGAAACTATATTGAAAATGTTTTTATTTACTATTATTATTATTATGATAAAAGTTTTAGTAATACTTATAATTATTTAAATGAGTTTTTTGATTTAGTAATACTATTTCTCTAAAAAACCAGTTGTTTTTATATTCTGAAAATAAATGCTAGGCTCAAAATATTTGTATAAAGAGCAAAATAATTTTTTGACTTTATGATTAAAATTCAATTTTGATTTTAATAGAAAAATATAAACTTTTCAATTAATAACATATGTATTAATAATAATAATATTAAAAATTTTGTAGAATATGACTGCAAATCATAGGGCAAATGATGTAATTGTAAAAGAGGGAACACCTCAAGTTTTAAGTTCACGTTTTGTATATGGACCATTAGATATGGTTACTTTGGCTAATGAAAAGGTATGTTAATATGTATACATATAATTAATTTGTAAAAAGTTAAGGTTCAAATCTTCTGTATTTTGTTTAAAGTCAGTTAAAAAAACAAAAAACAATAGTTCTTACAGATCCCTAGGCAAGAATTTAATTTGCATATGCATATAAATAAATTTGTGACATTGAACAAAAAAGAAAATAGATTAAACCTAATGTCATGAAAACCATTGAATGGAATTCTTGAAATTGTATGCATCTATTTTAATTTGGTGTTTTTAAGTAACTCCTTTCAACTAATTTAAAATATCAAGAATATTATAATTATGCATATAAATTTTTAGTTTTTACATAATTTTAATTTTATCTGTTGTAATCATTAAGAATACAAATGGATTTAAAAACCAATAATTAATGAAAACATAAAACATTTAATAATTAATTTCCATTTAATAAAAAAGGCATTATTGTAAGTATTTTCTTAATTACTTTTTATTTATTTTAACTTACATTGCTTTTCTTAATTGAAAAATGGTAAATGATACGATACTAATATTATAAATATTAAATTATAATTTTTAAACTGTAACAGAGAAAGTTAAAAGCAAGTTTTAAATTAAACAAAGATTTAATATTTTTACATTTGAAATTGAGATAAAATTCAGTTTTTTTTAATTTTTTATTTTATAATGGAATTTTATATCAAGAAGTTTTTAAATATTAAATATTAATAGCAAATAATATGAACAAACAATTAATTATGAGTAGTAAATTAATATAAATTTCATTTCACACCTAAGAAGTTGGATTATAACATTTATTTTCACTTTCAAAATTATTTAGTGAAATTGTTATTTCTTGTTGAGAAAGCACTAAAAGTCATTTTTGTCAATAAAAATTATTAATTTTCTTTATACTGCAAACTACATTAACTTTATGCACTAACCAGTTTAGAAATATTTTTCTCTCTTCACTTTTTTGAAAATTCAACAGTTGATAAGTTTTGGATGATATATTATTTAACCCTAGATAACTAATCATTCGTCCACACAACGATGCACCTCCGCTTGAAAGTGAAATTCACAAACTTCCCCGCACTTCCAGCTGGTCATTCTTTTTCTACCTTAATAATTTGAATAAACATTACAGTGTGTGATGCAATTGTATTCACACATCAATTAGAAATTGACTTACGGCCATCCTGTAGTCCACTTGACGAAAGTTTAGTTTCTACGTAACTTTGTTGCAATGGTATGTATGTACATTATGTACATTGTTATGGCTGCAGATGTAAACAGTAAGTACGTGATAATTGCCATTCTGTATTTGGGAAAAGGTACTGATCCTCAGAAAGAACCATTGGCTATGTTTTTCATAAAGGAAATAACATCTATTTTACATGGAACAAACTGTAACATTACTGTGGATAACTGGTTCACATCTGTATCTTTGATGAACTATTGAAGACACCTTATAATTTGACCTTAGTTGGCACTCTTAGAAGTAACAAAAGAGAAATTCCTGAAAAATTAAAAAATTCTAAATCACGTGCTATATTCAATATTTTGTTACGACAGCAATAAGACATTAGTTTCATACAAATCCAAGTCAAATAAAGTTGTTTATGTGTTGTCGACTATTCATGATCAACCTAACATCGATGAAAATACAGGAAAACCACAAATACTACACTTTTATAATAGTACAAAGGGTGCGGTAGACACAGTAGATCAAATGTGTTCAAATATGAGTGATAACAGAAAAAACAAAAGATGGCCACTATGCATATTTTATAATATGCTAAACCTATTGGCAATCAACAGCTACACTATCTATGTCTCTAATAACGTTAGAAACAAAAAAACTGATGTCTCAGCAGGATTTCTTTATGAAAATGGGAGACCATCTCATGGAGCCCCGGCTACAACAACGGTTACAGACGATGCCTTTGAGGGTTGTGATATCAGAACCATGATACAGGATATTCTAGGTGATGTGCTCAGTGTAGAAGCTCCTACTCATTCTGTGTCAAATCTGCGTAAAATATGCTATTTATGTCCATTGAAAGCTTGACAAATGACAAAACCTCGTTGCATGAAATGCAAGAATGCAATTTGCGGCCCCCATAATGTTAACATATGTAGCAACTGTGTATAATCTTATTTCCTAAATATTTTGTTCTTATTTAGTTCCTACTTACCCATACTATTGTGCCATGTAACAAGTTCCTATTTTTATTAAACAATTTTGTTGATTAACGTTTTTTAATGCGTAGTCTGCTCCGACGAATGTGTAGTTATAATGTAACTGAGAATTAAGTTTAGTTATTTAGGGTTAAGTAATGCTTAATGTATTTTTGTCAATATGTGTTTATAAATATTTACAAATGCTTTTAAAATTATGGAATTCAATAAGAAACATATGTTGACATGGAAAACTGGGTTTTATTTACAGACATTTGTTGATGTCCTCTTTTTGGTGTACATGTTGAAGATAATATAATTTATTTTGTATGATTTATTGTACCAAATTTTTTCTTGATAGTTGAGAGATTAGAATATGTTGATTTTAATCCAAAGTAGTTTGGAAAGATATGGTTTTACAGTGTATTGTTCTAATTTTTTGTATTTGCAGAAGATATTGCTTAATTAGTTTTTCGATAATTGATTTGTCGTTATTTGGATTTAATTTCAAATAATTAACTGGAGCTTATTTAGAAAACATTTTCAATATTTCTCAAAATAAAAATGGTATTAATAAAAATTTTTAATTAAAATTAAGCACTTTTTAATATTTTACCAAAATAATACACTTTTAAAAATTTTAATAAATTTAACTTTTATTCTTTTAACAAAAATAGGACAAGTGCTAACTCTCCATAAAGAAGGGGAAAAGATTAGAAAATAAATAATGAGAAATCTCTCTTATGTTGAAATATTATTATTCATGTAGACTTTCTCATTTTTAATGGAAATTACATGGCCCTGGG
>NW_019384411.1:48185-58876 GCF_000671375.1 Centruroides sculpturatus | reverse complement strand
AAAGAAAAAAAACGAAAGAGACGAACAAACGTTTCGATCAAGAATTAGAAACATATTTACATTTATCCCTAATTTGAGCAAAATAGCTATGAAATATTTAAGTGCCTCAGCATCTTCCATTGAAAGTGAAAAAATTTTCAGCACTGAAGGTAACATTTATGAGCCGGCAAAAAATAGGTTATGCCCTGAAAATGATAAAATTCTCATGTTTTTGCATTGTAAAAACAAACTGTAAAACCCTTAAATTGTAATTTAAGGGTTTTACAGTTTAAATATTAAATTTTTATTTGTTTTATATTTGTTTTGTATTTAAACTTTAAACTTATGAAACAAATAAAAATTTAATTTTTCTTCTTAACCTATTCAATACTTTTTCTTATGTAAAGTTTAAACTTTATATTATACGTTATGTTATAATATGTATTGATGAAAGGAATAATTTGATTAGTAAAATTTTTTTAATATTCAGATTGTCATGTAATAAATAATAAATATATAACAGAAATTTATTAGTTTTTATTACTAGCATTGTACGTAACATTCTAACAAAAATACCAAAATGTAAAATTGGCAGATTATCGAAACCGATTAATCGGTGGAAATGGCCGATACCGATTAATCGGCTAAGTGGCCGATATGGCCGATTACCGATTACTTACCGATTTATCGGTGCATCCTTAATGTATATATATAATCTTTTTCAAAATAAAACCATTATAGAAATTTTCATTTTTTATTGCAATTAATTAAAATTTTAGTCCAAGAAATATAAGCTGCTTGTGAAGTGATATATTTCAATTATTTTTGTTGTTAACTGTCATTTACTAGCATAAATATTTCTCAGAATGAAAAAAAATTAGCATATGAACAACCAAAAAAATCTGATTCAAAAGTGTGAAATTGGCATCAAAAATCTGTAGACAGATTTAGTTTTTATTGAATTGGATGTATTATTGTGTTTTTTCATTTAAGTTTGAGTGTTCGGTTGACTAGAAATGTATAGATCCATCAATCACTGTTAATAGCATGCATTCATATTTGTAAATGTAGTTAAAATCATGTTTGCTGAATGTATATTTTTATAATGATTCATTCATTTTTAATATTTTTCTAATATAATTATTCCTAATATTAATTTTATTTTTTTACTTTAATGAGAATATTTGTTACTATTCTTTTCATTATTATTGTAATCAGAACATAAAATATTGCAGAAAGCATCCATTTTCTTATGCAGTTCAACAAATTTTATCTGTATTCATATTCCAATTATTGTTTATCACTTTTACAATAATGTAGTGTTGTTTGTACAGATAAAAATTGTAAAAATAACAAAGTTATTCATACAGATTTATTCAATTGACAGTATTCATTCTCTTCTCCATTTATGCAATATAATTTGATGTGAGTGGTTGCATGTGCATTCATTCCACTAGATTTGACCAATACTTGATCATGTCAGCCAGGCTTACATATATAGATCCTTTTTCTCTAATCTCTAATATATAAATGAAATTATTACATAATAAAATGTTTTGGTTTTATTTAAACTTATCAACATTAAACTAAGTTTTATAGCATATCTGTTTTAAAGTGAGAGAAAAACTAAACTTTTCAGATAAATTTTATTACTTTTAAAAGTTATTTAAATGTTAATTTTGATAGTAATTAATTTGGTTCTTTAGCACAGTCCTTGTGAATGAATTTCAATTATGAATATTTTTTCATGTATTCTGACATGTTGATTCTTTGTAGGTTGATATTCACATAATGAAAGATCAACACAATGGGGAATGGATGTTGTTAAGTACAGAAATTACTGATAAAAACGGTCGTATTACTTATGTCATACCACGAGAGAAAGCAGTCGGTTATGGAATGTTTCCAGTAAAAATGGTTGTTCGGTAAGAATAAACAAGATTAATTTTAATTAATATGATTTTTTTTAAAATGTAATTTATAAAATAAATTTTTAATATTTTATTAAAAACAAATATTAATAGAATCCAAGATAAATGAAACCATTTGAATTGTTCTTACTTATATAGGATGATTCAAAAGTCAGTAACAACTTTAAAAGTTCATATCTCAGTAAATTTTAATCCTAAATACATGTACTTCTTACAGAAAAACTCAATATTATGGAATGTTTTTTAATTACAAATATTGTATGCAAATTTTATTTAAAATTTTTGCCACTGGTTAGTACTCATTTGTATTGAAAATAGTCTGCAAAAGAGGATTTTGTAAGTCACTTTTTTGATAATGCCCCATACAAATTTCATTTTCTGAACAGTGTATCCTACTGCCAGAAATTCCAACTAAAATTTGTATAAAATGTGTGTACTTCAGAAAAATCCTATTTTATCTTGAGTATTTTTGTGAAAAATGCTTGTTTAAAAAGTTTGATCTTGGTAAATTCTAGATTAACCTGTATAATAAATAATAATAATAACAACAACATACTCAAAGATACAACACTCACAAATGACACATGCAGAAAATGTCACATCATGCCAGAAACTATACAACACCAATTCTTTTTTTTTTTTTTTTTTTTCATTTGCCAGTGCATATGAAGTATGCTGGAGTATAGCTTACAAATACATTTATCTTATACCTATTAACTGTGCAATAACTCTAGGCCTAAAACAGATGCTAAAGTAAAAGCCCCAAAAACTCTCTTAAGAGAGCAAGTGCTAAAAATAATAAATGTGAATATAATTGAAGAACTGTAAAGTAAGATATGCTTGTATAATATTTTTCTCAATAGGCAACAAAATTCTTAATTTGACTCAGCTATACCAAGAATTATTTGTTCTGATTGATACAATTTGTAAAGTTAATAATTTTTTATTATTTAAAAAATTTTTTGTTTCAGAGGAGATCACACGTCAGTCGATTTCTTTCTCACTGTGGTGCCACCAAAGACTGAATGTATCGTCTTCAGTATTGATGGTTCTTTTACCGCCAGCATGTCTGTTACTGGCAAAGATCCTAAAGTCAGAGCGGGAGCTGTCGATGTTGTACGGTAAAATAAAATTAGCCATGCTTTCTTAATATAAGAATTAAGTTTTTGCAAAAATATTTTATTAATTACTAAAGCATGCCTTTTAAAAATAAATACAAATAATGTTTGTATATAAAAATTTAGTTTTACTTTTATTTGATGACCCTAATTGGGCTGCAATTTTCAAATTACAGACCTGTACATTTCCACTGTGTCTGGCCTTCATTAATCTTGAGAATGCAGTTAGATGAAAATCTAGACCAAATATGGAAAGTTTAGGGGTTGGAGACTCTAATTACAGTAACTATATATGAACTTCCAGTCTTGACTGGAAGTTATGTGATTTTTTAAAAATTAAATGATGATGAAAAAATTGCAGCCCAGCAATGTGATTGTGTCAATAAATAACTCTTCAATTCCTTTTTTTGGGTTGCAATTTGAAAAAATTGTAGACCTATAAATTCCCACTTTCATCTGTCCATCTGTGTGTCTGTCCTTGGTTAATCTCAAGAACAGGGTTAGATAGATGAAAGTTGAGACCACATATGAAAAGCTTAGTGGCAAGAGGCCTTGATTAACCATATATGAACTTCCAGTTTGGACTGGAACTCACATTATTTTAGTTCAAAAATTTTTCCCTGAAAAGGAGTTACCGTATTAGCTCGAATATAATGCGATTCCAAATTTAGCGTGCCTCCGAAATTTTCATAAAGATATTTAGAAAAAAAAATAATACTCATAAAAGAATTCAAAGAAAGTAAAATTCAATGAGATAAGCATTTATTTAGGTAATTATAGCTAATAACACAGGTTACATTCATGTCAATAAAATTAAGTAATGTAAAACAAAATTAATATTACGTAAGTAATAACAAAAAACGAAAATGTTTATTCAGAAGCTGAACTGTTTTCAGAATGAAAACTCATTGATGTCAAATCGGTATCATCAGTTTTTTCATTCACGCTTTCAGTCTCCCACAAAATGTCATCTTCCATCCCATTTAAATCATTGGAAATGCAACATTTCTTGAAACCTTTAACTATCGATCCAGGTTCGATCTTCTGCCAGGCAGTCTCAATCCATTCTCCCAAAAGAGAGACTGAAGGTTTTTTTATTTTTCCTGAAGGTGTCAATGGATGATTGCCCGATAATAGCCAATTGTTGTATTCTTTTCGAAGGTTAACTTTAAATGGTTTATTAACCACCACATCCAAGACTTGCAACTGCGAAGTCATACCACCCGGTATTATTACAAGATCGGAATTCAATGCCTCAATTTTTTTCTTAACACTTGTCGTAAGGTGGCCTTAAATTGCTCAGACGTTCAGTCGCGTTTCAACCTCTGTAGGAAAATGTCCTTGTTTATATTACATTCCATTACTTAAACCTCGAATTTAGCGCGAGTCGATTTTTTAACGGAAAATAAATGGTAAAAAGATATCTCGTTATATTCGGGCTAATACGGTAGATAGATGACTGGCACAATTATATTGCTAACAGAAAAAGTATGACAAGGAAAAGTATATGTACAGGGACAAGATACTATAAAAAATTCAGAACACTGTAATGGAAAATTGTAGCCTGGCATTGTGATAATGTCACAATAAATAATTACTCATTAGATGTATAAATTATCAATTAAGTAACATCTTTGAAAATGGATTAACCACCACTACATAAAATTTTAAGATAAAACATGACTGTACATGTTGTGCGCTCTCTTACTATGTCTTTGTATACAGAATAAAAATTATTTTTTTTGATAATAAATAAATCTAATAAGTGTAAAAACTATATCATCATCATCATCATCATCATCATCAGATAGATGGAAATAACTGATAGATTTGGCATGAATATTTGTTCTTGCCACTGACCATGAACTAAGTTTCATCCATAATCTTGAAACAATGAGTAATACTTCAGTTAATTACATGTTTTGTGACTATGTTCAAACGTCATTATACCTTTAATGTAACTTTAGGCCTACTATAATTATCTCAGCAATGACATGTTCATGAATCATGCCCCAAATTTTAAGATATAGAAAAACTAATTTAGAACTCTAAGAACAAAAACAGCTGAGCAAAGATCCTCAAAAGTACTTGGGACTTGTTGGATTGTACAGTGTTTTAGCTAAGTTCTCAGACAGTTTGATCTTCAAGTATTGTAATCCATAAATGTTCAATCAGAAATAAAAGCAAAATTAAAAAGCAAACTTTTGCCTGACAGTAAAACCAACAATAAACTATTATTAAAATACATATTTGAGTAATTCAGTTAATTAATAATCTGAAAAATCTATAACAGAAAGTTTTGTTATCTATTTGCAATCTTAATTATGCATATCTACTTTAAAAATATTTTTGTTTATATTGCTGTGCCAGTAGATCCAAAATAGTATTTCTACAACAATCAATGTTCTTTTCTGGAGTAGAAAATGCTAGTCTTCTGTTAGTTAAGATAAATTTTTTAGATGTCGTTTGCAACATACGATATAATAATATATTTAATGGCAGTATTATTAATATTTTGAATGTAGTGTAATTTTTATCAGGCAATGATTTTTATAATTAATTTTCTTGACATAAATAGATATAAATTTATAATCTATATATATAAAATTACATGTCCTGACTGATTCATCATTGCCCAAAGCAAACCACTGAACCTAAAGAGATGAAATTTGGTACACAGTTAGGGTACGTTGTGAAACTGCACACTAAGAACAGATTTTTGGAGATTGTCCCGCAGGGGAGAGGATTAAGGCTTAACTTGAATAACAGCTTCTACTGTACTATTTTAGATACAATTTTTTTGTTTTTGATAGTAATAACTTAATTTCCAAATATACAATATTTATCAAATCATCCAAATCGTTTGTCTGAGCAACACCAGGCTCATTTGCTAGTTAAATATATACAGTTTATTTAAATTCATTTAAGAGTTGCAATACTTTTGTAGAAAATTTCTTAAATGTAAAAGATTTTTAAAATACATTTCACTTTTTCATTTTAAAACAAATTTATACTTACAGACATTGGCAAGAATTAGGCTACTTGATCATATATATTACCGGACGACCAGACATGCAGCAGCAGAGGGTCATGTCGTGGCTCTCTCAACACAATTTTCCGCACGGACTCGTGTCATTTGCCGATGGACTGCTGACGGATCCTCTGAGGCGTAAAGCTGAATACTTACGCCATTTGCAGAAAGAAGTGAGATGATAATATAAGATTTCATTATATTATAAAATTACAAAAGATCTAACAATTTGCTTATAACATTTTTTCATTGCTGTATTTTATGGCATGTAAGGTGTAACTTTTATCCAAAAGAAAAAATTTGCCCAATGTCTTACATGTGATGTTGCACTCTCCTGTAGGTTAATGAATTCCCCGAATTGCATATGCCAGTATTTGTGATTATTGTGGTATTGTGTGTATTTGTGGTAGTAATTGTATTTTATTTATTTATTTATTTNTTTTCACAAATTAGGAGGTAGGAGGGTAGACCGTTTACAAACATCAATTTATGTTTTAACTTAAATACTATGCATACCATATTAATATGTAAAATACAAAATAAAGATTGCTATAGTTTAACTCGAAGGAAAAATTGATACTAAGGACGGATGAATTCAACGTCTGTTCTCCAGATGTCCAGTCTGATTTTTAACATGGTTCCTATACTTTATAGAAAGTTCTGATTGGTTTATTCATAAGATGAAAGTTAATTATGTTATTTAATGAAAAATTCAAATTAAAATTCCAGAGAGTTTATGAAAATATTGTATCAAAACTCCCATTTGAGTTAAACAGTTTGGGGAAAGAAAATGTCTTTGAGGAAACCAGGGTTGTGGAGTCGGTAAAAAAAGCACTCGACTCTGACTCCTGATAATTTTAGTAGGCCGACGAAAGTAAATACCAAGTCATTTTATGGGGGGCAGAGATATGCTCATAGGGGTTACCTTACTCTGAACTCTGAAATGAGCCCTGGGCATTTACCCGAATACGGTTTATCTTAATGACAATTTTATTCGTTATTAGCATTTTACGATTTTTTATAAAACCCATCCCTACCCTCAAAATTATTTTTTTTTTTTGCCATTTTATAATAATTGAAAATATAAAAATTTTTAATAAATAAAATATAATAACAGATGGCACCACCAAATGTTGCCAGAAAATTTAAGCAACTTGTTGCTGGATTTTTTGCCATAGCTAAGCAGCTTTTGCATATATTGAATATTTTAATAGTAAATGACTTCATTTCTTCTATGTATGCATTCTAATTTTTCTTTTACTATTGCAACTGTTGTGCATATAATAAAGAAAAGTATTGGAATCGTCTCAAATTTGACCTTCCAGGTTTTTTGCAAATCTCGATGTTTTCAGACCCCAAACCGAAAAGAGTATAAATAAAAGGAGGGGGGAAATTACATATGCATTGATATCTTTTTCATTTAATATCTTAGGATAGGGTAAAGATTAAGAAATAAAATTTGGCATGGTAACTTGTATATAAAGGACATTGATGCTATTAAATTTCAGTGGTCAAAGTTTGAGGGAATGGAGAGATAGAGGGGGTAATGCTTCATATCTCAAATGTGGTTGAACTTAATGCAAATTTTAATCATTATTTGCATTTACAATATTTTTAAAAACTCATCTCTACCATTAAAATTAAACCTTTTGCCTATTTATTATAAACATTTTAAAATAAAACAAATGGTGACACAATTTTAAACTTTGCTAATGTGTTTCTTAAACACAAATGTTTTTCATTGGGAAGTTATGCAAGTTGTTGCAGGATTTTTTTTAAATCAGAATAAAGTTAAAAAGATTTTAGTGCTAAGTGCCAGAGATGTGGGCTGGGTTAAATGTACTAAATGCTTTTTTCTAAATATTCTATGTGAAAATGAGGATGCCGTCTCATTTACCATAGAATACTGTAATTGCTGAATATTTTGTAGTACAGTGGAACATAGTTAACTCAAATTGATCAAAGGGAAAAAAATTCAGACTGTCAGTTAAAAAGTTTCAAGTTACAGAGGTTTAGCAAAAAATCAAGTTTTTGTGCATTGGTTTATTGGTGTCCGTACTCAACTATCCATACAATATTTCCATGTGTCTTATTACATAAAATCATTGTGTCAATGTAAACTTCTCAGTGTTGTCCAGAAACTCAAAAATGCTTGACTGAATAGTTAAATAAGCACTAAGAAATGCTTTTCTGAATGGTTGATCAATTCATTGTTAAATGTTTAGTAAGGATTTTTTTAAATTGCAAAATTTCATGCCTGGAATTATTTGTTTTTTTTTATTTTTTTATCCCAAATATACCACTCTCTACAATTGTCACATTTTTAAAATTTTGCAAAGGTTAAAATTTTTACATTGAAGTAGACTATAATTGTTTTATTTAATTTAATTTAAATTAATTTATCAAAAATCCATTTATTTATTATGTTAGCTAGTCGGAGAAATCCATCAGCAATCAAATAAAACAAAATGTTCAGAAAAATGCAGGTTCAAATGGAAGATACTGTATCTAGATCTCACACTGTCTATAAGCAATCCTCCACCATCAAATAACACAATGATTATTTTTAATATATAGTTGGTTTGCTGTATGTTATATTAACAATGTAAATTCATCTCTGTAATCCAAAACACACGCTTTGGTAGACGTATCTCACAGCAATTTCTGGTTAGCAAATTTAACTTTTATTTTTCATTGAACTACAAATATATTTCGGGTTGGTATAATATACTCCAACCCCTCTTCAGTGCTAGTTCAAATAAACAAAAAGTGTTAAAACATGACTATGTTATATTACATTAAATGAAACAAACCAAAAAACACTAAAAACACTTACATTTTTTCATTAAGTACACAACAAAAATTGTTTCTTATTTTGCTTTTTCACAAATTAGGAGGTAGGAGGGTAGACCGTTTACAAACATCAATTTATGTTTTAACTTAAATACTATGCATACCATATTAATATGTAAAATACAAAATAAAGATTGCTATAGTTTAACTCGAAGGAAAAATTGATACTAAGGACGGATGAATTCAACGTCTGTTCTCCAGATGTCCAGTCTGATTTTTAACATGGTTCCTATACTTTATAGAAAGTTCTGATTGGTTTATTCATAAGATGAAAGTTAATTATGTTATTTAATGAAAAATTCAAATTAAAATTCCAGAGAGTTTATGAAAATATTGTATCAAAACTCCCATTTGAGTTAAACAGTTTGGGGAAAGAAAATGTCTTTGAGGAAACCAGGGTTGTGGAGTCGGTAAAAAAAGCACTCGACTCTGACTCCTGATAATTTTAGTAGGCCGACGAAAGTAAATACCAAGTCATTTTATGGGGGGCAGAGATATGCTCATAGGGGTTACCTTACTCTGAACTCTGAAATGAGCCCTGGGCATTTACCCGAATACTTTTTATAGTTTGTATTTTTAATATTTAACTTACATTAATATTTATTTGTATAAAAACATTAATTTTTAACAAATATTTAATAAGAGGAAAAAAGGAGAGCAATAAAATTCTACATCTACATATCTTTATTCTACAGATTTTGCACTTCAATTTCACATTTCCAGAAAAGCTAGTTCAATTAAAAAGTGTGCAATCTAGCTACTTCAGCCTCTTGTTCAGAAAAGTAAAATATATACTCTGATCAATTAGTCTGGCTCATTCAGAAAAATAGAGTACTTATTTAGAGTGGGGATAAGAATGGAATGAATCAATAATATTCAAATTCAATTGGTTCAAAATAATTTTACTACTAAACACAAATACTACAAAGAAAATTATTGATACATATTTAATAAATTAAATTGTTGCATTTTGTATTTAAAATAAATGAATTATAACAAGTACAAAGACATTTTAAAAAATTAATAAATATAAAATAAATTTTCTTTCATTTAAATAAAAAAACTAAATTAAATTTAAAATGCTGACTCCTCTGGCCAGAAATTCCTCCTGACTCCAACTCCACAGTCCTGGAGTAAACACAACTTTCAGTTATCCTGGTTTGAGTTAATCATGTTCTACTGTATATATATATATTATATATACAGTTGGACCTCGGAGTCTGAGTCAGGAGGAATTTCTGGCCAGAGGAGTCGGCATTTTAAATTTAAGTTAGTTTTTTTATTTAAATGAAAGAAAATTTATTTTATTTTAAATATCAGAATGGTGCTTGTTGTGTTCAATTTGTGCACACAAGATATATATCTTGTGTGCACAAATTGAACACAACAAGCACCATTCTGATATTTAAAATAAAATAAATTTTCTTTCATTTAAATAAAAAAACTAACTTAAATTTAAAATGCCGACTCCTCTGGCCAGAAATTCCTCCTGACTCAGACTCCGAGGTCCAACTGTATATATAATATATATATATACAGTAGAACATGATTAACTCAAACCAGGATAACTGAAAGTTGTGTTTACTCCAGGACTGTGGAGTTGGAGTCAGGAGGAATTTCTGGCCAGAGGAGTCAGCATTTTAAATTTAATTTAGTTTTTTTATTTAAATGAAAGAAAATTTATTTTATATTTATTAATTTTTTAAAATGTCTTTGTATTTTGTTATAATTCATTTATTTTAAATACAAAATGCAACAATTTAATTTATTAAATATGTA
>NW_019384411.1:0-47848 GCF_000671375.1 Centruroides sculpturatus | reverse complement strand
ATTAACAATGTAAATTCGTCTCTGTAATCCAAAACACACGCTTTGGTAGACGTATCTCACAGCAATTTCTGGTTAGCAAATTTAACTTTTATTTTTCATTGAACTACAAATATATTTCGGGTTGGTATAATATACTCCAACCCCTCTTCAGTGCTAGTTCAAATAAACAAAAAGTGTTAAAACATGACTATGTTATATTACATTAAATGAAACAAACCAAAAAACACTAAAAACACTTACATTTTTTCATTAAGTACACAACAAAAATTGTTTCTTATTTTGCTTTTTCACAAATTAGGAGGTAGGAGGGTAGACCGTTTACAAACATCAATTTATGTTTTAACTTAAATACTATGCATACCATATTAATATGTAAAATACAAAATAAAGATTGCTATAGTTTAACTCGAAGGAAAAATTGATACTAAGGACGGATGAATTCAACGTCTGTTCTCCAGATGTCCAGTCTGATTTTTAACATGGTTCCTATACTTTATAGAAAGTTCTGATTGGTTTATTCATAAGATGAAAGTTAATTATGTTATTTAATGAAAAATTCAAATTAAAATTCCAGAGAGTTTATGAAAATATTGTATCAAAACTCCCATTTGAGTTAAACAGTTTGGGGAAAGAAAATGTCTTTGAGGAAACCAGGGTTGTGGAGTCGGTAAAAAAAGCACTCGACTCTGACTCCTGATAATTTTAGTAGGCCGACGAAAGTAAATACCAAGTCATTTTATGGGGGGCAGAGATATGCTCATAGGGGTTACCTTACTCTGAACTCTGAAATGAGCCCTGGGCATTTACCCGAATACTTTTTATAGTTTGTATTTTTAATATTTAACTTACATTAATATTTATTTGTATAAAAACATTAATTTTTAACAAATATTTAATAAGAGGAAAAAAGGAGAGCAATAAAATTCTACATCTACATATCTTTATTCTACAGATTTTGCACTTCAATTTCACATTTCCAGAAAAGCTAGTTCAATTAAAAAGTGTGCAATCTAGCTACTTCAGCCTCTTGTTCAGAAAAGTAAAATATATACTCTGATCAATTAGTCTGGCTCATTCAGAAAAATAGAGTACTTATTTAGAGTGGGGATAAGAATGGAATGAATCAATAATATTCAAATTCAATTGGTTCAAAATAATTTTACTACTAAACACAAATACTACAAAGAAAATTATTGATACATATTTAATAAATTAAATTGTTGCATTTTGTATTTAAAATAAATGAATTATAACAAGTACAAAGACATTTTAAAAAATTAATAAATATAAAATAAATTTTCTTTCATTTAAATAAAAAAACTAAATTAAATTTAAAATGCTGACTCCTCTGGCCAGAAATTCCTCCTGACTCCAACTCCACAGTCCTGGAGTAAACACAACTTTCAGTTATCCTGGTTTGAGTTAATCATGTTCTACTGTATATATATATATTATATATACAGTTGGACCTCGGAGTCTGAGTCAGGAGGAATTTCTGGCCAGAGGAGTCGGCATTTTAAATTTAAGTTAGTTTTTTTATTTAAATGAAAGAAAATTTATTTTATTTTAAATATCAGAATGGTGCTTGTTGTGTTCAATTTGTGCACACAAGATATATATCTTGTGTGCACAAATTGAACACAACAAGCATCATTCTGATATTTCATTTCTTTTTGCTTTGCAAAATATCAAACCATCAGTTTTTAGTTTGGTTTGTTATTCATCCATCCATAGACCTCATTCATCACTGGGTATTATGGAATTAAAAAAGGTTGCATTACCATTTTCCATTTTGATAAAGTTTTGTAACACACACACACACACACACACACCTTTTTGTTTCGGTGTGAAAAAAGTATAGCACAAATTATAATATCATAGTTGCATAATAAAAAGGTAACAGAAACGAATCACTTTTTAAAAAACTGTAAAGACTTTGATATACATGTTATTTTAGAGATTTTGTTTTATAGCAAGTCTTCCCTTTGCTGTAGTGTTCTGCAGTTCTTCGTGTGTGTGTGTGTATACACTATTGATAATATATATAATCATATCAATAGTATATATATATGTTACCAGCCAAACTAGTTTATCCTACCTGTATCAGGATATACTAGTTTAGCCTAGGACAATCTAGTTTGGCCTAAATACTTTAGGCTTAACTAATTTGTCCTAGGCTGAACTGATTTAGAATTATTATTTAAGTCAGGTCTGGCCAACCCAAATTGTTTTGCGGGCCACTCTGATCATGCATAACTTTTTGGTGGGCCACAATTTAGGCAAACATGCTTTTAAAAAGTAAAACAAATTCAAAATGAATATGATTTTATTGTTATACCAAGAGTTTGTATCGCACTTGTGCATTATAACAATGACACATGCAAATTTTCATTTATTTAATTGTTTTGGTATACACATAACGGGAAACAAAAATTTTAATAGATATATAATATTGCTTAGTGGGCCACACAATTTAACGTGACAGGTTGCGGGTTGACCAGGCCTGATTTAAGTATATTAATGGTTAAAATAAAATTAAAAGGCAATCAATTAGATGAACAATATTTATTCAAACATAGTCTACTTAATTATAAAAAATGGTATTGATTAGAAGTGACACAACCCTTGTATAAAACTATAAAATAAAAATAAGCTAATCAGTACTTATCAGTTAGTATTTTTTTTATTAAACCATGCACCTATAAAGGTAATTAACTTTCGATAATATTTTCAAAAATTCAAACGAAATAATAATAATAAATTTTAAAGTCAAACTAAAATTAAAAATGAACTTGTTTGTGTTTCTTAGTGTAACATATAAAATATTTAATCTTTTATTTATTTTTACAGGGTGGGTTAAAGTGTTTTTTTATAGTAATTTTATAGTCATTTTTTTTTATAGGTAACCCCAATGGCGGAACTTTGGACTGTTCATGCTCCCGGAAGGGAGACGCCAGCAGGCCATCCATTGTTTAACATCACTAGTTATTGATTCACTGTAGTTCTTGAACAAAAGAAAAAAAAAGGAAATGTCTACTAAAAATGTAGTTAATCTAACCAAACCAACTTAACCGAAGCACCGACATTGGGGTTACCTAGGTACACTTTAACCACTGGGTGTACTGTGGTAGCATTTTGAATTACACAAAATAATTTTTTTTTACACTAGCACCTATTTGTAGTACATAAATCAGTTCGGCCTAGGTCAAACTTGTTAAGCCTAAAGTATTTAGGCCAAACTAGATTATCCTAGGCTAAACTAGTATATCCTGATACATGTAGGACAAACTAGTTTGGCCTGAAATTGGGTTTGGCTGGTAACTTATATATATAATGGTATTAAAAAAGAATTGTTAAACATTAAATAAATATATATACAGTGGTGCCTTGTATAACGTACTTAATCCGTTCCTGGTGCACGTACGTTAAGTGAAAAGTCCGTTATGTGAAACGTATTTTTCCATAGAAATACATGTTAAAACATATAATTTGTTCTGCAGCATAAAATAACCATACTATACCATTAAAAAAATGAAAGTGGAGCAGTCACCAATTATGCCGGTAGTCAGATGTTGTGAGGAGGGCATGGAGGAACATGTTCTTCACACATTCATACAGATACAGACTTTTTACACATTGCAGCGGGTCTCTTTTTATTGTTTTTTAATCGGAGTCAGATTCAGGAGAGGCTACCAGAGCTTGCAGCATCAACTCCTCTTGTTCCATCCTTTATTTTTTGGCAGCTGGCTTCTTGAAAAACATGTCCAAGGTGGTGTGTTTCTCTCTCTTCTTCAACACCTGTCGGAAATGACGGACAAAGGTGTCATTGTAGAGATCATTGATCCTATTGGCCTCAGCTCTGTTTGGATAATGAGTGTTGGTAAACTCCTGAACCTCTCCCCATTNCTGATTAGTTTCTCTTCTATGCAGACTTTTTGTTGTTTTGTGAACGGTATACGATCCGAACCGAAAGTTGATTTACTTAAGTAATAATTATATCAGTCGGTTGTAAAAAGAAAAATTTCCTTTACTAATTTAGGAATTAATACTTCGCGGAAATAGACCGTTTTAAAGGGTTAGTGTTGGCAAGCAATCAACCATTCTATTGTCCAATGGAGGTAGGAAGTTATGACTGCTCTATGCGCTTCTATCTGTAACAAAAGAGTAAACTCCGAAACGGAACAGTTCTTATATGATATAGGTTAGTTATACCGATAACAGGATCTTTTTTCCTGCTTGTATTGTTTCGCCTATCGCTTAACATCGATTATTATTTGTAACAGATGAATCCGAATCGAAAACTCGATTGATCAATATAATATCGAGTTTCCTATGAAAATAACGAAAATCGATTTTTTTTTGTTTTGGTGATGGATGGTCCCGAAAGGAAAACAATTGCAGTAAATTCAACATTTGTTCTTTATAATAAATATATATATATTTATTTATTTATTTAATGTTTAACAATTCTTTTTAATACCATACCATTTCATCAAAAAAGGTTTGCAAGGTTAATATGAATTCACTTTTATAATAATTCCAACTTTATAAATAATTTATACCATTTCACTATTATAAATATTACTTCATTCTGCTTTCATCTTGTCATTGTCCTAAAGAATAAAAATATGTTAATGACACTAATATAATTAAAGTAAATTCTAAATTTATTTTAATTTTTTTGTGAGTGTGATACAAAAGTTTTCTGTTATTTTATATTTTTCTTTTAAATCTAGTTCATTTTATAGAAACAGCCAAAAAAGATTTCTGTTGGATAATATTAAAGTATTAAAGTTACTTTTATGAAATGTATAAAATACTTTGGCTGTTAAAAATTACTGCATCAATGCACAAAGTGCTCTGTAAGTTATTTTTAATGAACTAAAATTCTTGGATTGTACATGATGTTGCTCTTTGACAATTGTAACCAAATTTCAAGTATGCTAACTTGTAAGAAGGATATGAGATTGTGTGCATTTTTGCTATACATAACTTTTGCTTTATTGTATTTTTGGTAAATTCTTTTATTGTATGAAAAAAAGATTTAAAATGTTTAGAAGTTTCTGAAAATTTTTAATTATTTATTTACAAGGGGAGTTATGATGTGGTCCTTGGGGTTTAAATAATACTATTTTTGTGGATGAGTCTTGGTACAAACCTTTGTTAAGCATAGGGTGAAAGTGCACTTTTCAAAATCTTTCAAGAAAATCAGTTAAATAATTCTGAATTACTTAAGTGTAAGTTTTGCAAAACCACTCATTGAAGACCATATAGTTTGGTGGCAGTATGCTTTACTCGTATTTGTGAGGTGCCAGTGTTTTTTTGTAATCAAATGCAAAAATTATTTTTCATGAGGAATTCTATTTGACAAACACCAAATAATTTTTTCAAATATTTGCTTTCCACATTGTATGAATGAATTACCATAAATATATGTAGGATATATGCCAATATCTTTCAACATTAATCTATATAATGCTCAGTTATATTCTACTAATTACAAGTGGTCTTGTCATTTGGATAACTCACTCTTATGGATATCAAAATATCATAGATGAATCACTTTTCATATACCAAAAGTGGCAGACACACCAAGCTCTCTTATGGTGACTTTTTCTGCTATTTTTGTTTAGATAACAATAAAAATTAATTTTCAAAAATTATTTGTATGTCTGCTTTTTGTTTAATCTCTTGTTTTAATGTTTTATGTATTGTAATAAAAGTAAAAATTTCACTTAAGCAAACTTATAATTTTTCTTCTTGGAGTTCATTCCCTGAAGGCTATTTATAACATGCAACATTTGACTCTCAGATATATGATCTTGTACATATTTTTAGGAACAATTTATGGCTAAAACTTAGGGTCTGCCTATAATATACATGTTATTAAGTGTTATAAATTATTGTTGCTGATAGAATAACTTGTAATCCAAGAAAACTAGCTAAGTATATTGTTTAAGAAATATTACACTAGAGAAAGTCAAAATAAAAAATACATTGAGAATTTATGGACCTATTCTGTTTTTTCTCTGTTCAAACAGTTCAAGATTCATCCAATGACAGATGACTATTTATAAAACTTAACTGATTTATCAAAGACTAATTTGTCTAAAATTTAATTTAGAAAATATCTGAATTTTTTAGGCCGATATCCTTGTCCATGCAGCTTATGGCTCCAGCAAAGATATTTGGGTTTATACTTCCATAGGATTGAAACCAGATAAAATATTCATTGTTGGTAAAGTTTCTAAAAAACACCATGCTCTATCTACAGTAAGTAATGCCATGGTATTTATATATTGTATTTTTTTAAAGTGTTTTTTGTATATACAAAATCTCAATTGTTCTAGGTACTGAGTGATGGTTATGCAGCTCATCTAACTGACTTAAAAGCTCATGGGGGATCCAGGGCTGCCAAAGGTAATGCCAGAATGGTGCTACCCAGAGGATATTTCGGCATGGGTAATCAGATGGGTGGAGGCCTGAGACACCGTCACTCTGCCAAAAGGACCACCTCCTATCCCCTGTCAGCACAGATTGGTGAAAGAACCATTCCTCCAAATATCTCAAGTAAAATCTGATCACTTCATTAGTTTCACTTTATTCATCAAAAGAAAAACTCGCTCATTAGTAACAGGTATCATCTGCATTATAGTACAATGATCATGGCCTGTGGTTATCGATATATACATATATAAAAAAAGATCAGGGTTTATTTTATAAATTAACAACAACAATAATAAAAGCTTCCACCATTTGTAAAAATGATTTTTCTATTAAGAAATTTCATTTAAAAAAAAATGCTAATTCTTGAAACATATTTCCAATGAGTTGTTAATTATTTGTTGCTGTGAATTAAAATAATTGTTTGACATGCAATTAGTTAAATTAGTTTTCAAACATTAAAGAGTAATCATGCTCGAACACAATTTTCCTAATGTTGTATATGGATATTTGTATAAAAATTATTTGTGCATTCTACAATTTTTAAACAAGCATACACACACACCATAAAATATTACTGTATATGTTTACATTCATATATATATATATATTATATAAAATATAAATTCATATGTATGCTCTATGACTTATATATCTATATATTTATATACTTAATGCATATATATATATAGTTAAATGCTGTGTATAAATATATATGGTATATATACACAGTGTACATATACATATAATTTATTAAGCGGGCGAAAGATTTCGCATTGTTAGCAAAATCTGACGACGACCAAATGCAATGACTGTGATGTGAATATTGTTTACTTTTAAATCTCGTCTATCATCTATTAAGAGTCACAGAAAAAAAAATCATCTAGCTTCAAAATGTGTGCATAATTTTTATAGTTTTTCTTATGATACATAATGTTATGAGAAGCTTTTCAATGTATTTAATGTAATATACAGCTATTTATTTATTAGATATATATATATATATATATTGATATTTTGATCGGCAATACCATAAAAGTATTTGTTAATGCGTAGCCAAATTGTGTGAACATAATAAATTATTGTTATGCAAATCTGTGTGTTTCTGAATTCAAAACATTACAATGGTTGACCAATTTTTAGGGTATCCAGTGTAAAGATTATACACGGTGCAGTGCCAAAATCTGGACAAAATTCAATTTCAAATTCCCGCCATTCTATACCATTGGTAGATGTCGTGTTTGGCATTCAAATATCTTGACACATGTACTAAACTATCATAACCTCAAAACAGTCGCAATGTTGAAACCAAGTGCAGAGTATAAATATAACCGAAGAGCTGCGATTATCAAAAGTGTTCGCGCTGGGTGCTCGGCAACAGAAATCATTCAGTTCTTCGGGTACCTGAGATCACTGTGTATGATGTTGTTGCAAAGGACAATGAGTCGGAGAAGTCCAATGAAGGTTTTACAACACTGGCAAGGAAAACTCACTCAAAGGAGTGCGTTGTCAGGACGCCTGAAATCATTCAACAGGCTTGGAAACTGATTTTTGAGGATCCAGGTCAGTTGATCTGAAAATTGTCGTCGGTTGTTCATGTGAGCAAGAAAACTATGTATAGAATCGTCTACAAGTCTTACACAATTAAAATGAGTCATTTGGTCCAAAATTGATTTTCGGACAACATTGACATATTTGATCAAAAGAATTCTGGCCTCCCAACAGCCCAGATTTGAATTATTTGGACTTCTATGTATGGAGCGTAGTTGAAAGGGTCACAAGCAACGTTTGGATGTCTGGACTTGTATCATTGATAGCTGCCATTGATGAGATTGATGAGGCATTCACCGATGTGGACTGTGACACATTAAAGCGTGCCTGTACATGCTTCAGACAACAGTGGAGGCAGTCATTCAAGCATGAGGGGGATAGATTGAGTAAAGGTAGTCTTTATGGCCTTACAAACAATGTGGTTAAAAAAAAATTTGTAAACCTTTTTGCTTTTTGCAATAAAAAATATGTTTGGAAAAAATGTAATTTGTATGGATTTTGGCACCACACCCTGTAGTAGTAGTAGAATAAGACTGCTTTGAGTTTCTCTGCTGTTTTAAGTGGTGGTCATGCAGATCTGCCATTTCAATCAATTTTCCTCAGTGGCAAAATCTTGCTTCATTTTTCAAAGTTTATCTCTGACAATGCACCATAGATCTTAGTAAAATCAATGAAAAGTATATGCTGTAATTGTGCATATGCATACTCAAAGTACTACTCCATAAGCCATAAGCTATCTAATAAGGAAGATTTGGTCTGTTGTTGCAGTTTTGTTTAAAACTGCACTGCTAATCTATAACTGCATCCATATAGTGTGAGAGAGTCTTTGTAGGATTACATTTGAGAGAATTTATACGCTGAGTTAAGAAGTGTTGTTGTTGTTAGTCTTATTTCTTCTGCAAGGGCACAAAATTATTTTCTTTCACTGAACAAGTTTTTTCTTCTCTGTATATGCACTATTAGTTCTTCACTATTTATATGAGCTTAATTCACATTAGATGTAGGAAGGACAAAAGACACAACTTACACTATCGCATTTATTTTGACAGTAGGGTAGCTTTACACAGGATTGCAAAGTCTGATAGCCGCTTAAAACTCATCCATCTCATACACCACATTCTCAAACACTTAGATGACAACATTAGAATAGATTTCCAATGGGTCCTGGGTCATGCAGGGGTTCTCAGCAACGAGACTGCTTGTCAAACAAGCTGCAAAGTCTTCAATCACTAGTACTTTCAGTTACATTCCTACCTTGTACATCAACAATCACATCAAGAAGCAAATCTTCATTCTCTGGCAAGACAGCTGGGGACTGTGACACCACTGGTAGGCTCACCTACACTTTCATCCCCAAGGTTGATAAGGTTGATACTACTGCAATTGTTCGCCACTTTTACCCTAGTTACACCCTCACTCAGCTACTTACAGGACATGGCAACTTTAAGCAATACTTGCATAGATTTAACCATTTAACCCTG
Source organism: Centruroides sculpturatus (assembly GCF_000671375.1). Lineage (NCBI taxonomy): Eukaryota > Metazoa > Arthropoda > Arachnida > Scorpiones > Buthidae > Centruroides > Centruroides sculpturatus. The sequence continues at coordinate 38,372 of NW_019384411.1, read as the reverse complement.
GGAACAATCCAGAATGCGATTGTGGTATTCAGGAAGACCAAACACCACTTCACCTAGTTTTTTGCTGCAATAGGTACAATCACATTAGGGATAGTTTAATGAGAGCTGCTATTCTTGAAGGCCTTGCAACCCGCACCAACTCATTCACACACATACAATGTTCCATCATCTACTCGCTTTTATATCCCTTAGTGGGGCCCTTGAGAGCACTCGCTCTGGGGAAACGGATGGCAATTAGCTTTCCCTTGCTTTGTTTCAACTGTCGGTATATATCTGCTTTCAACTTTGTATTTTAATTCTTATGTTTCATCGTCTTTTCGGTCTAAATTTGGTTAGTTCAAGTTAGTCGTAGTTGTAAGTTAGATTAGGGACTCTTAGCTTGATTTCTGGTTAGGTTCGTCCTAGGTTATGGTAGGTTCGTTTAATTAGTGAGTAAGTTAATGTTTAAAAAAATAAAAAATAAAATAAAAAAATAAAATAAATTAAATTAAATTAAAAAATAATAATAAATAAATATATTAAAAAAAATTTTGGGGTCTTGCATGTTTGTCTTTTGTCTGTCCGTTTGTCTCGTCTAGTTTGTTGTTGTGTTCGTTTTTTTTTTTTGCACTGTCTGTCTAGCTGTTAAGTAATATTAAGATTCTCACTCATGTTTAGTTTCATTAGCATTAAGTAGTTATAACTTCCTACTAACAGCCACTTGGCACTAACTTCTACACTTAGCAATTTGTGGCGGCACTGGATCTTTGATGTTCGCTATACTCGGGTTTTCTTTTTTAGGCTGCAATGCCGTAATCCCCTAAAGGGTCTCCTTTGGGGTACTATGGTCTTGCAGCCTAAAAACTGCATGCCAACATCAAACAGAGGGTACTGTAGCCATACATATGCCATTCAGAGGGATCCTACCTTTCTCTACTATCTAGCTCCTCTCCCTCCTCCTTCCCCTCCCCTTTCTCTTACCCTCTTTTCTGCTGGCTAAACACTTCTTGTACGGCCGAAGTATTTTTTGTATGTATGTATTAGTTCTTCACCACCTCTCTTAATCAGCTCTGCTAAAATGTTGTTACTGTTTGTTGCCTTATTGTTTTTAGGCTTCTCAATACTTGTTATAACTTCTTCATGGATAGGTTTCATAATTTAACATGTGTTTCTTCTCTGTCCTGTGTATTCTGTTTCCCTTTAGTACTAACATTAAATAATTCGTAATTATTTTGTCACTTGTTATTAGAATGTTACGATCTTATCCTGTATCATCATATTCTTTGGCTGGTAGCCTGATTTCCATTTGTTTATTCCTTTATAAAGTTGTCTAAAGTACCTATTTTATTTTCCTGTTTCTGTTATACAGTATATCACAGAGAAAAAGTATGGTGATTGGTCAAAAGATAACCCCAAGATTTTTACATTTTTTGACTTGGAACTTTGAAACATTGAGAAATGCAAAAAAATTCAGAGGTTTTTTTCTGTGTGGGTGGCACAATTTTGTTTACCCTCTTTGAAGCTTAACTCCTGTGCTTTTTGTCAAAAATTTCTGAAATTTTGCAAGGAGGTTTTTGTATTGGGGATTGGTTTTTAAATTTTGGTGGTTAAAGGTTGGGCAGGATGGGGAGATAAAGGGAGATCGTGTGTCATATCTCAAGTAGGATCAGACTTGATGATTTTACTCATTATTAGCATTTACAGTTTTTTACAAAACCCATCCCTACCTTCAAAATTAAGCTTTTTGCCATTTAATAATAATTAAAAATATATTTTACTAGCTGTTACCCGCGACTTTGCCCATGGGGGTTTTGTAAGCAAACCCCTTTTATATTCAGTATTTCAACAACCATAGTAATTGTTGTATAACACCTACCGCCGAGAATGATGAGAATTGCCGAGAATCAAACAAACAATTTTCAATTTGATCAATTTTCTGGAACGTTTACAATCGTTCTATAATCGAACCGATACGCAATAACAAATTTGAATCTAAAAAGGTTTGAACATTTGGTTAAAAAATCGAAATATATAAAAATATTTATAACAATGTCTGAAATGTTATAATTTAATACACCTAAGTACTTAATGAAGACTAATCGTAACAAAAAATCACATGCGAAATAGTACAGTAGAAGCCATTCTTCCTGTTAAGCCTTAATGCTTTCCCTCTCCCCCCGCTGGGGAATTTCGAAAAATCCCTTCTTCGTGTGCATTGCCATGGCGTACCCAACTAAAACGTTTAACATTTTTCGAATGGTGTGGGGCGTCATAACACCATTTATATTTATTATTTCAACAACCATAGTTATTATGTAATTTATAACAATCCAAATGTATAAAATTATTGCATTAAACATACCCCTTATTACTGAGAATCTTCTAATTCAATCGAACGTTTTCAATCTGACCAATTTTCTAGAACGTTTGCAATAATTCTATAATCGAACAAATATGCAGTAACAAATTCGAATTTAAAACGGTTCGAACATTTAATTAAAAAATCGTAATACGTAAATATAGTACATTTGGAAATTAAGTTATTACCACCAGAAACAAAAAATCACATTTAAAATAGTACAGTAGAAGCCATTCTTCCGGTTAAGCCTTAATACTCTTTCTTTCCCCCCGCTGGGGAATTTCGAAAAATCCCTTCTTAGTGTGAATTCCCATGGCATACCCTACTAAAACGCATATAAAAAGAAAAAATCGCATCTAAAATAGTACGGTAGAAGCTGTTTTTCTGGTTAAGCCTTAATCCTCTCCCTCTCTCCCCACGGGGGAATTTCGAAAAATCCCTTCTTAGTGTGAATTCCCATGGCATACCCTACTAAAACGCATATAAAAAGAAAAAATCGCATCTAAAATAGTACAGTAGAAGCTGTTTTTCCGGTTAAGCCTTAATCCTCTCCCTCTCCCCCGCGGGGGAATTTCGAAAAATCCCTTCTTAGTGTGTGTTTCCATGACGTACCCTAACTGTCTACCAAATTTCACCTCTCTAGGTTAAGCGGTTTGCTCTGGGCGATGATGAATCAGTCAGTCAGTGAGTCAGTCAGGACAAGCAATTTTATATATTTAGATTAAAATACTTTTAATAACAGATAGCACCACAAGCAGTTTTAAATGCTACCAGAAAAGTTCAGCAACTTGTTGCTGGATTTTATTATTATTATTATTATTTACCACATTTATGAAATGTTTTCTTGCATTTTAGAAGTCTTTGGTTCACTTGAACGCCTGGATTCCTGCCAAATCTGTTTTTTTCATCACCTAACATCTACCATTTGTCATTATTCATTATCCCATTCAAGTCTTAATTGTTGTTTCTATACAGATTCTGATAATCTCCACATGTTATTAACATTAATGGTTTTTTGTTCTAGTACCTCAGATAATCTAATGTGTTATCCAATACTTTGTCATAATTTTTTCTCACATCAATTCTTTTTGGCATTATCACAGCCTATGAAAGATTGAAAATCTTTCTTTCACTCAATTACCAGGAAATGGTCAGAACTGATATCAACTGTGCTTCCTTTTTTCCCATTAAAACCAGATAAGAAAACATTGATTTTGGGTAGAGTTACTATAAATTTGGAATTACAATCCCTGGCATTTATCCTAATCGTGGGTAAATATCAGTGATAATGGAGGAAAAAATCCAGGGCACTTATTACCTTAGAAAAGAATAAACTTTAGTATTATAGAGATATATGATTTTATCCTTTCTTTTAATACAAAGTTTCCTATAAAAATGTAAGATGTCAAAATACAGGTTAAAATAATAAACACAGGTTAAAATACAGGTGTTTTTCTATAAAGAGAGAGAGAGAGAGGAAAAAATCAGGTGTATTATTTAAATCGGGAGAATGACTGTTCTTGTTTTGAACCTATTGCATTATATTTTTCACTAGATAATACTCTCCTTAAAAATTTTATTAAATTTTATATAGTAACAAAAATTACTACAAGAATTTTTAGAATTCACTTTCATATTTGATTGGCATTTTACAACTGGCACTTGTTTCTGGTGAAAAAATATTGTTCATAATGAAGAACATACTTTCTAATGGAGCTGAAGCTCCTGCTAGGCTTTGATAAAATATTGTTAAGTTTGATGTATAAACATACATCAAACTTAACAATATTTTATCAAAGCATTTTTAAATGGACGGCCAGATGGCGGAGCAGTCGAGGTGGCAGCCTACTGCTCTGGGGACCCAGAATAGAATTCGGACGGGTCGAAAAAGCCCCAGGAATTTTTCACGTAGTGGTCCGTCTGGATATGTCGGATCCCGTCCCTCACCACCTGGCCACCTCACAGTGGGCTTGTTAAAAGAGGCCCTCTTAGTGCCCACCAGGGCAGAGAGTTAAAAAAAAAAACATTTATATATGTTTTATTATCCTTTAAAGGTTAGTTTGGTTATTTTATTTATATTGAATTATTGTGACAAACACTGAGTGATAAATTATTGTTTCAACTATAAATAATTATAGTTGTAACAATAAAAAATAATTATTTACTTAATTATTTATATAATATTTTCTTTGTTTCTTCCTGCAAAAAATATCCCAGATCATTTTAGGACAAAATACTGGAAGTTGCCACAATTCCATGACTGTGGCCAAATCTGGACATACATACCTGAAATTACAGTTACTCTAATGGTTTTAAAAAAGGAAAGAGTCTGGTATTTCGTCGACGTCGACGGCAGAACTACATAGCCTAATTAGTAGGTAAAGAGAATTTAAATTCCGTAACATATTAAGGGGTTTTTAAATTTTTTATTCAGCTGAGAACTTTGAAGAAATTATAAATTCAATGGATTCCAACATTGAAAAGAAAGACAAAAACGATGTCATACCGGCTGACGACATTACTGTTGGTCAACTGTCTGCTTGTGGCACGCAATTTAAACACTTTTTTTTTTTTTGCAGTGAAACCACTTGTGGATACCCGGCACCATAATAATTATACTGGTAGAAGTGTGGAAATATGGAACAAGAATCTTTGGTTAACATACCCTGTCAAGTATTTTTTTGGTTGTATCACAAAAGTTTACGTAAAGAAGGATGGTCCACAGTTGTAACATCTCAAACGCAGGGGTGCAGACTATTTTTGAGATCCAAAATTTCCCCCGAACACACACAAAATAATTTATAGGCCTAATTATTAAATTGATTCCTTATGTAGTTTGGAAAATTTAAATTCTACATATTAACTTACCATGCAACACTAAACTGATAAATTAACATTGTTTTTTAAATTAAAGGAATGCTTTAATTGAAGCATGCATCACCATTGTAGGCTAATACATGTATAACGTTTATAAACTCTATGTAATACATTGATTGATAGAAGTAAAATCGAAGCCGTGGTAATGTCACAAATGAGTATTTTTAGCAAAGGGCAATAATCAATGGACTTTAGACATTCGTAAATGTAAAATTTTTTTACCTTTCTGTCTGATAGTCTGTGCATTTTTAAAAATAATTTTGTTCGTTTTGCAGAAGACTGGTGCAAACCTCTAAAAACGTTTTTATTTTTATCATCATCATCATTGTCATCATTTTAATTTTTTTTAATATATGTGTGGTATTATTTTTTACACAGTGGAACCCTAAAAATGCATATCCTCCATGTGTGCAGCCATGTTGATTCAACAAAAAAATAACTCCACAAAGTGCTGAAAAATCATCTGAAAGCTATACTTGGCAATGAGTGAAGGAACAAAAATGATGCAGTGCTTGACTCATATAACTCATTTGATGGTGGGATGGCCAAAGAGATTTAGAATGGCTCTGTCCCTCGGCATCCCATCTGTCCGCCCCTATTCTTTTCTGACCAAATTCGTGATAGGCATAGAAAAATTCCCTCTTACAACCATATTCACAACTAAAGATCAGAAGTTAAAGCCAGCCAATTACCATTCACTTTTATAGTTTGACTTAAAAGTATTGTTACTTTTTCTAACAAATTCATTCATATAACCAAGTTTATAATTAATAGGCCTACTTTGAAACTTTCTCTTCTTATATTGAAAAAGTTAACTTAAAAAGAAGTGTGGTTCCCACTTCACTACCAACTTTCTAGGCATAATGTAGGTGTAGAAAAACCTAAATAATTATATAATTTCCAAAGGATAAAAGAAAATAGTGAATGGAAGTCAAATGGCAAAAGATCCTTTAAGAATCCAGTGATTGTACAATGTCTTTGTCAGTCTTCCCACATACAATTAAACATCAGAGTGTGAGAAATTCATCAACGACGGTGAGTGATGTTAAAATTATGATTGCGAACTTAACGAATCGACGTAAAATATTTGAGAAAATAAAACCGAATAGAATTAAAATCAAGAGAGAAGGAATGTTGAATTAAGAACAGCATAGATTATGAGAAGAATATCAAGGATGGAGTTGACACTTGCAACAATAATGAGTGAGGAATGTGGTAAAACAGTTATGACCATTTTCGTCGATTTAGGAAAAAGTATGAAAAAAAATTGGAATATTAGAAAGGGAATACATAGAATTGATTTAAAAACTATGAAGTTGTCATAAATATAGAATAAAAATGAGCATACAATAGTATCACATTTAGAATAGTAATAGAAAGTATTTAAAATACTATATAATTCATGAGGTGATTGAATGTGATAATGGAAGCAATCAAAAAGAGTTGATAGAAATAAGGAAACATTGCTATTTTCTGACAATTTCATTTTATGGGTGAAAAAAATACTAGTAAATTCACAATTGGATAAATGTGTGGGAATGAAATAATACATTTAGACTAAAGAATAAAAAAAATAAAAGTGAAGCATGTCTAACGAAATTAGACTAATATAATTTGCATATTACTCTAAACCACAGCATTGACAGAAAATTTCCGAGGAGGCAAAGCTTAGACAAATAATTACATCAATAAATTTATAATTTTTTGGCTTTTCTCACAAATCAATTATGAAATATAGTATTGCATCCATTGGTTGAAGAGGGAGACAAATGCCCCATTTGTCCAGATCTAAATGGCTGTTAGTTGGAAGGTATAAAATCAAGAACAGCTTTCATGGAATTCACATAAATTCAAGTGTATGATTTATTTCAACTCTATTAAAGTTGTTTTTAATTTCATCCATACTTGGTGGAGTATTCTTTTGTTCATTAGAACTAAAAACCTTTTCAATTAGATGCAAAAGGAATAAAATATGTCACTCTAAGTAATTTTTCCATGGAAGTGATCTCAACAATGAAAGAATCCATAGATTAAAAAATTTAATGGTAACAAATTTACTTAAGTTTTGTGCCTATCTGAAGGAAAAGTTTTGTTATTGATGTGTTGAATTGGATTGACAAAATAAGATAATGCAACGTAAGCAATCTGCCAAGAGAAACAGAGGATTTCTGTGGAAAAGTGAAGGACTCCATGCAGCCTACCTGATGATTGGGCATGAACCTGTGCCAACTTCAGCTTTTGGTGACTTTTATCCAGTGGACCACTTCAAACAAGCCATTTCAAACCCCACCAACACGGTGGGGTTTGAAATGGCTTGTTTTAGTGAATTTCTTTTGCCAGTGCAAAAGAAACAATCTGCAAATAAACATCTGAACAGGAAAGGAATATACAAAAGAAATTTATGAAAACTCTTAAGTATTACTATATGTACACATGGATTATCCATAGTTTGTGCATAAAAAGACGTTTTGAAGGGTTACAGGTTACACATCAATTTTGTTGTAATTACAAACTCATCTACAGTGCATTGGTTGCTCCCATGGGAGTCCCATATGTGGGATATATGGTTGGGGTGGGTTATATGAAGGCTTTGTTTTCATTTTAGCAATTTTCTGCAGGTTATATGCCATTATAGGTTATATGCAAAAAAATACAGTAACACACTTGCATAGTTTGCAAAACAATAAGCAACAATTTAATATGCAAATTTATCACTTGCATAAGTTACCAACTTTGAAATTTATCAAATGATGATTTGCTTGACAACATTCTTCTTTGTATAAAGCAATACATTTTTGGATAAATTTCTTTATAACAATTATACAAATTTGATACAATGTACATACATACTGTATATATTATACCATACAATTTGCTCACTTTAAAAAAAAATATGTATATAACAAGTATTTTAAGCACTTATAAAACCATAAAACATTATTAGATTTTATTTTTAAACTTTTATGTATATAAGCATATGTTGTGTGTATATACACAAAATATACTAAAACACTAAATCCAATTTAAAAATACAATTTATATGGCTCATGTCCGGTATTATTATTTTATCAATTGTTACAATTTTATGCCATTACATCATTTATATTTACATTATTATTTACAAAATATTACAAATAAAAAATAAATATTTAAATATATTTAAAAAATTGGCATATGAAATACTTTAGGCATTTAGATGCAAATGTATCAACATTCAGCAGAATGAAACATTTCTCCTCAATAATTCAAATGTGTGTGTAAATTGGCAACAAAATAATAGAAGAATGCTTTGGTGCTAAACTTACATTCGTAAGAAAATTGATCATCTAATCATTACCAATTATTTACAAAGGAAAAAATACTAAAATGTTTTCACTTGAAAAATGGTTATTTTATTAAATATTATAAAAACAAAAATTTATGTTCAAAATCAGCATCAAGAAATAAGATCTGTATAAATGTCAAATATTTTTACAAAAATATCCAAGCATGCCTTAAATTCAGAATGTCAGTCCACAGTCAAACTAATGAAAACAAAATGAATTAGACTGAGGACGGGAGCAGCACAGTGTTGTTATTGAGTCTGATGGGACGTTCCACATTGTCATTGTAATCTGCACGCTCCAGCAGGTACGACTCTTCCAGGTTGATCTCGAATCCCGGATTGGCAATGACTCGTGCCGTCACCTCCGGCCCTTCTGCAATACCTGAAGTGTAATAAAGATGAAATTATTCAGAAAAGATTAAGTATTTTCTAATACTAGTGATGATTTTATTAAAATATTTTAATTAGGCCTATCAAACTGACAATTTTAGATGAAAGTAAATGAAAAATAGGTCTTAGTTCATTAATGGCAGCAAAAATTTGCATAAACAAGCATGACATAATCTTGACATAAATGTCAAGAATATTTATTTATCAAAGATAGGACTAAAAGTAGTGTTAAAAAAATTCTCATTTTGTCCATTGATTTCACTACAAGATTAAGATATTTTGCAGTGGAAATATGCTTGTATTTTTCATTTCATTTCAAATATAAAATATTTGGAAGATGCTGGTAAAGACTTATTGTTTCAGTATTTTGACCTATTTAAGATTTAACCAAGAGATCAAGCTACACAAAATCAACAGTGATACTTGCCACTTTTCTATACAGCATTGTAGCGTAAACTGTAAAATGCTTCAAATCAAATATGGGCATTTCCATTTGTCAAAAGTATACTTGCAATAAATGTGTTGTGGTATTGATAGTGCTTTTGTTTATATTTTTATTACTAAGGCATCATTCTAGAGGAAAAAGTACAGTAAGACCCTGCTTAATGCTGTTTCAATATAACACGGTCTGCTCAAAGCCTAAAAAAAAATAAAAGCTCAAAGTTTATGCCAATTTAAATTATCACAGCATTTTATTGATTTGTATATAATATGATTGGTTTGTGTTTGCAAATAATCAGAAAAGGTGGCAAAACAGTGTACTTTCTTTAAATCTATGTTTGTTTGGTGTAATTTTGGAAAAAATATAACATCGCAGATGCCATAGGAAATATCTACTTCGCTTGGCAAAAATTAACTGATAAATGTACAGACGAAGTGTGGAAGAAGTTATGGCTGAAGGTATCTAAGAAATCTCAACGAGAAGAGCCTATTGCTGTATCATTAGGTTGACCAAAGTTAACCTAATCTATATCGCAGAAGTAGGAGATAAAGACGAGCAGGATATTGAGCAGTTACCGCAGGTTTCTGGTGAGAGTCTTCTCAACGACGACCTTCGAGAACTGGCAGAACAAGGAATCCATGTAGAACTGGAAAATGGTGATTCTGAAAACGAAGAACCCGAAAAATTTCTTTACAGATATCCTTAAGTAAAAGTTTGGTAAGATAACCAAAATCATTGATCAAATTGTAGCGAATGATCCTCATTTTGCAAAAGCAAAACGAGGTGTTTTGGATGTGATCTTCCACTACTGACATTTGCTTAAGGAAAGAAAAAAGTGACAAATGAAACTTTGCAACTTTATTGCAAGAAGCAAGAATTTCAGAAAAGCCAGTGGACCTTAGTCACAAAAAATGAACTTTACATTTCTGTGTGCATGTTTGCGTGTTATTTAACATATATTATTATTATTATTATTATATTATATATATTATTATATTATATATTATTATAAAAATAACTTAAAATTAAATTAAAATTTGTTTATTTTTGGTTGCCTGTTCCCTATCCCTATTTACTCTACGTTAAAATGACCTCATTTAACACTTTGTTGTCTAGGAATGTGTCCCCCGCATTAAGTGTGTCATACTGTACATCCTTTAGTCAAAATTATTTTCATGGTAATAAAAAGAATGCATGTAGTACATCAAATTTAAGCATAAGTGTTGTAGGATTACATAATTGTAATTAATATTTTATGTAAAAAATGATATTAATAGTCAACAATTAATTTGTAAAATCAAAGTCTAAAGTGATTTGATTAAATTCTATAGAAAAAGAACAAGAAATATATTGTACAAGTTTTAGATAATTTATTTATTAATTTTAATTGATTTAAATTTGAAGAAATGAAAATTTTTGTGTACATTTATCTGAATTTCAGGAAAAAAAACAATAAAAGGAATTAGTTCCATTAGCACAGCAGTGCACAATCTTTTCCATTTATAAAGATTAGAAAGTTATATTTAAGTTTGAGATTGCATTTCTTCCTTATTCTCTCAACTCAATCTTACCATATCAGGTTTTGAAAGAAATAAATTGTTGTAAGTAAATTTAGTCTTGTATTTAAATGAATTTAAAAAATGTTTTCAATGGCTTGAGAAATTTTTGTTCTCATTGAGACTGATAAAAGCATTTTCCACTCAAAGTAAATTTACACAGAAATTTTCATTTCTTGAAATTTAAATCAATTAAATTTGCTGGAATAGATTTTAAATTATAAAAAAGCCCCTACTCATTAAATACAAATAAGTAAGATTACAGCAACGTACCATTTCTACTTTCTTTATATATAAGTATGCAGCTCAAACAGGACAAAACAAGTACTGTACCCATGACTACAGATATGGCCACCATCCACACTGCTGAACTGAACTCGTCAGAATTGGCCAACATATGTCGAATCACGTCTGAAATAAAAATTAAAGCAATATATTTCATAAATAATCAATTTTTATTAAAATTACAACTGTTTTCAGTTGGTAGCAACACTTCCATAAAGCACGAGTCTTGCGTTTGCTATGCTCATTCTTTTGAAATTTTTTACTTTACTAACAATAATATTATCTTTCTATAGTACTACAGAAAATTAATAAAGTAAAATTATATGAAAATTATTTGTCTGTAAAAACATTGAAAGTTGTGTTGACTAAAGACAATGCTCAAATTTATCCAACACTAATAAGATTTAGGAAATTTACAATAGTTTACGAGATAAATAATTGTTTCATAAATGATTCAGAGAACAAAAAAATCTTTTATTTCAGCATTTACAGTAGTAAAAAATTTCTGCAATTACAATAAAATGCTACTTTGAAATTATATTTTTTCCCTTTTCTTCTTAAACGTTAACATGCATTCTTGAAATAATGAGATGTTTATGCTAGCTTTACCAAAAAAAATCTACATGATAGTGAATGATGATATCAGGCAAATTCAAATAAGAATTCTTGCATGCAAGAAATACACTGTAAATGTTAAAAGTATCCCAAAATAAATTAGAACACAATGCTATATACAAGAATAAAGTAATCTTTAAGAAATGCAATAAATTAAAACAAATATGTACAGTATTTGTAATTTAAATGAAATTGACAGCTAACAAGACAAAACTAAATACAGTAAAAAATTGAAAAACAAACATGAATGAATAAAACTAGAACGAGATGAAATACGGTACTTCCAATTCTTCTAGTTCTTTACATTAAAGAAATTGCTGATATCTATTTGATTAGAAACTAGATTAAAACACCATATCATATCTTAAAATATAAAATAGTATTGCCATCAATATTATTTAGAAGTTTTTGATGTAAAACCTTATAAGAAAAACCACCAAAACATCAAATGAAAATCTAAGAGAAATAACTTGAGTAATATAAGTAAATAAAAGTAACCTAGAATTCATATGTATTAACAAACTCAACCACGGACAATAATTGACAAATGATTTCTTTTTCAAGCCTAACAAACTTTTTTAGTTTTTTAGGAATGAGAAAGAAATGTTTACATTCTGCTGGAACAGTAGACAATATTCTCTCTGATGGTTTTTGAAGTTTCTTCTAACATTAATATTGGACCATGATAATAGGCCAAAGGCCTGAAAGTGCTTGGAGCTTATAGAAAACAAATGTAAAATCTCCAAGAAAATGGCAATAAATAGAAAATAGAAACATAATAAAATTAATTCAATATGTAAGTTCAGTAAGTAAAAACCAGAAACATCCACAAAAAAATTTTTTTTGAATGCATGACATAATTATTGATAATTACAAATAAATCAAAGAAACCTTAAGTGAACAATGACTATTTACTACTATCTGTTATACTAATTCATTTCATTGTAACTTTAAACTTTAACAGAATAAACACATTCACAATTAAAATAATTCCTTTTATTTAAAAATATAATTTCTAAAAATAAATGATTATCTTTAGATAAAATAAACGAGTAAATATAAAACACTCTTTCTTATTCACATTTATTTAGAAAATACTTATTGAACGACTATCCAAAGAGTAAAATTTGTAAGTGGTATAATTCTTTTATAAATTACAGATATAATGTAAAAAATTGTATAAATAATAATACTTATGTTAAAATGCCTTATATAAATAATCTTTATGAACGATATAAACCCATATTTAAAAAGTTTTCTATATGTGTAGTGGCGAAGCAGGAAAACAAAATGTCGAATATCATTAATATTATAAATACTAAAGGTCAAAATAAAGTAAGAAATCAGCTTGACGTCGCAGGAGTGGTTTACAAAGTATCATGTGATTGTTTGCAAGCGAAATCATATGTTGGAGAAACGGGACGGAGGCTCGAGATACGCCTAAAAGAACACGAGGCAGCGATTCGTCTAAAAAGACAAGAGTCACCTTGGTATCATCATTGTATCAATTATAATTGTAAAATTAATAGAAATTCTGTAAAAATATTATATAAAATAGAAAACTGGTTTAAAAGACGAGTAGTAGAGCACTTTTGTATTGTTGAACATGCAAATTTGTTAAATCAGAATGTCGGTCTAAACGTTGATGCATGCTGGGAAAAATTTATTTGTATAAAAAGTAATGAGTTGCTTGTTGTAAGATAATCCACCGATGAGGCTGTAACGGCGAAATGCATTTGGAGAACCTTTTGGAAAATTTTTTGAAAAATTGGAAAATAATAAAAGAAATAACGTTGGCTGAAGTATAGTATCTTTGTTAATTATTTGTCTGCCAATATAAATCACTCGAAATCGGTTTAAGAAAGAGTGTTTTATATTTACTCGTTTATTTTATCTAAAGATAATCATTTATTTTTAGAAATTATATTTTAGAAATTTCACCGATCCCATTGTTTTATATTTTTATTGATCAACAATTATAATAATCCTTTTATTTAATAAACTACATTTCAGTCATTGTATCAACCACCTTCTGATTATATACAAAAGATTTATCCTTTATTTATACATCAAATCTATGAATTTCATAAGTAAAATAAATAGCTGATATTACCTGTTTCACATATATTTTAATTATAAAAAATATTACTATCAATGAACACAGTTAATCTCTGCATAATTACAAATTTTGAATTCTTTAAAAACACCTCATTTATCTTTGAAATTATTTTTAGATAAATTTTAACTAACAGACATTTTTTAAAAATTCATGAAAAAATAATATATATTTTGTAAATCTTAATATGACATAATATAAACTGATATGTTCTTCACAATTCTATTTTAACTTAAGCTTTAGTAGAATTTTTTATTTTAGTATATAGCTATGTAAAAATATCAGTGTTTCATAAATTAAGGACAATTTTATATATTAGATAAAATCATCTTATAATTTTATTGATAGCAACTAAAGATTCACCTAAATATAAATTGTTTTATAAATAATTTATATAAACTAAAAAAAATTTAATCCAATTTTCTGATAAATGTTGAGTCAAATTGTGAGAGATATAATTTATAATACTATTTTTTTCAAAATAAGTACAAATGTTTCGTTATTTTAGTTTTAATGAAATTTCAAGTAAAAAAATATATTGCTGTAGGAATATTGCACATTTTGTTACAGATTAATAAACTTATAAAATACCTGGAGACTCTAATGTGTTTGTCGTCGAGGCTTGCACTACAGTTGCTTCTCCCGGACCCAATTTGTTGTTGGCCCAGAGGCGAAAAATGTAATCCATTCCCGGTTGCAGATTATATACAAGAAATTGACGCTGAAAGTATATACAACTTTTTTGATAATATAAGAAAATTATAGTTAATAAAATAACACAAACCAAAATGAAACATTAATTATATATTATTTATCATCATTACAAGGCCTGAATCAATGATCAAAATTCAATTCTCTCTCAAGTATAAAATATTCTTGCTATAAAAATGTATTTTGATTCTAAATGTACAGTATATACATGCTTTCAGTCTTTTTGTAAAGTTTTGGTCAAATATCCTTGTTAATATATATTATTGTTTTCCTAAAATATTTTCCAATCTATGGTTAATTATTGTAAGAGTGGGATTTAGACTTTACTTACAAAATGTAATTCTTTGCCAAAGAAAATATAGAAAAAATTTATATTAAGATTAATTAATTATGGTACTAGGGGCAAATCCACGGGGTGCAGAGGATGCTTACGCACTCCCTAAAATCCTAAGTAGAAAAGAGTTTCCATCATAGAACTACAAGGACATCGATATTGACATGAAGTGCACCCACTAAATGAAATTCCTTGATCTGCACCTGGGTACATAAAATATGATGAAAATTATTGAATTAAACCAAACCTAATGATGTTTAACTTTAATAATAACAACAATAATAATGATTTCTGATTTCAGAAAGTTAACCACTTTTTAAGAAGTCATACCAGACTTTTTATACTACAAAATTATTTGAAGTTTTAAATATGTAATTAATAACTAAAATGATTGATAATTTATTATATTTAAAAACTGTTTTTACTTTAAAAAATCTGTTATATATATTAATATAACAAAATTATATAACAAACATGAAGATATTGCACTTTATTAAATTAATACAGTCATAGTAGAAAAACGTTAAAGTCTTAATTAAGTTAATTGCAGTCAAATCAACCTTGATACTTGCAATACTTTAAATTTTCTCTAATACAGTGAAATTTAATTAAAATATTGATAAATATTCATCTAAACTGTATTATTCAACTGTAATTATTATTGAATGTATAATTCTGTTTGTAATTCAGTAAATAAGAAATTTACTTAAATAATTCCATGTCAATTAACTAACTGATTCCATTGGATTTAATTAACAAAATTTATTGTTTAGGAATTCATTTATTCTAAAAACAAAAAAATATTTAATTTGTTTTTAGTCAGAATTTTAAACTACTTTGTCTAATTATATAAAAATGCACTTACTGCAATTGGACTAATGAGAATAGGAAATGGGATATGCCAAGCAGCAATTCTCTCATTGGAATGTAATGGACGGTACATCAGAGTAAAATGAGTTATTGGATAACCACCATCGTCTGAAACTCTCCAGCGGATGGTGGCTACAATTGTTGTTGGGTGAACGCTGACATCAACCAATTTGTCTGGAGGAGCTGCAAAAAAATTATTTAGAAACTGGTTAACCTTTAACATTATGTATAAATATACAATTACAAAAATATTAATTATTATTAAAATTGTTATTGTATTTTTACTTTTTCATGTACACGAAAAAGTAAAAATACAATAACAATTTTTATGAATGCTTTGAATGAAACTATCACCAAACTAGATAAATCATTAACTAAAAGTATAAAAATAAAATTACTGTTAAATTCATTCTGATTAAAAAATCAAAATATAAGTGAATTCAGTGAATAAGATACATCTTTATTTAGAAATTTTTGTTATAAATTAATTATAATCATTGTATGTTCAATGATGAATTTTTTTTTTTTTTAATCAATTCTCACTGTTCTAGTATGTCTTATATATTTTAATTAAAAGTATATTTATTTAATATTTTGCTGTATATGAAGCAGTTTAAAGATAGAGCTGCTAATTATAAATATAATAAGTTGCATTTGGATATTTTTAATGAATGGGGCTCAGTAACCTATTTAAATATAGAGAGACTATTTTGTATTATACAAACAGTGTTATATGTGAGATACAATATACTTAAAAGAATGATAGCTCTGTGTTTAGATCATTGTAAATTCTGTTCCTCTTGTGTTAATTTTGGTGCTTTTCATTTAGCAACTGAATGTAAGGCTTTGACGTATGACAGATAAAAGTGTTTTGGTTCAGATTATTTATCAGTTCAATCATATAAGCAATTGTTACAAGATTATAATAAATATCACTGTATTTATAATTTTATTACTAAGATGAATGGCTAATGAAAACTAATTTGTTTAGTTTAAGATAAGATTCTGAAAAAAAAAATAACCACCAGGAGATGTCGATATAGTATATTATTGCATGTTTCAGTGTTTGAGAGTTGGCAGCATTTTTGGTTGGTTTGAAATTATTAATTATAATATGCTTTTGGGCATATTATAATTAATAATTTACTCATTTCTTTCAGGTAATTGTTTAATTTTCTTTGTATATAGTTTCTGTAGAATTTTTGTTAGCATTGACTATTTGCTTCCATTTTTGTGTGTATTTTTTTTCTTTTTTTGGATATAATTATTATTGTCGGTTTTGTTTGTTTATTGTCATAAATATTGTATTGCTTTTTTCTTTTTTAACAGGCTTATTATTTTGTGCTGTACTGTTAATAATAATGTATTTTGTACTGGAATTGATATTGATAAGCATAATGACTTTTTTTGTTGTAATATGCCATATACAGAGTTCACCTTATATTATTAAATAAATAAAAATAAAATGAAACAATAGATTATTAAAGCAATGTATATCAATTACTAATATTTACTTTGTACATTTCTATTGATGATTGAAGATCAAAATTTCACTACCTTGATATTCACCCAGCTACAACATTTTTGGCCTTCTTCTAAGACCTACTTCAGGTGAAAAATTTTAAACAAATGAAGAAGGTCTTTAGAAGTAGACCAAAAATGTTCGTTTTTTTCTAAAAATAAGCTGGGTAAACATCAGGGTAGTGAATTTTTGTACATTATAGTATAGCCCAGTTTCTGGAAAAGTTTTATTTTAGTATTAATAGAAAATTCATTATAGTTGTAAGAAAAAATATATTCTTTTATATACAGACACTCACTGACTTGCATAAATTTTTCTGTCCCATGAAAATTCAAAAAATGCATAGAAATGTATTTTGCATATTACAAAAAAATTAAATGGCAAACCAACTGGATAACTCCATAACTGAGCCTAACAAAAGCCTAACTCCATAACTGCTTAAAAAAAGCACATAAAACATTCATTGTGTTTGTTCTGTAATAAAATTTGAATATATATAGTTGCTTGACCATCTGCTGTTGGTCAGTAGTTGTCCAGTATTTGGTATTCTTAATTGCACTTGTATTCTTGTTTTATTTTTGATTGTAAGACGTTTTTACTGGCATTTGTCTTAATTTTTTAATTGTACATTTCAAAGCACATACCCATCATTTTTCCAGTAAATGAAAATAAAACATTGAATTTATTCCATTCACACTATTTATCACACATTTCTTTTTGTTATACTCAAATTTAGGCAAGCATAATTACAAATGCTACATAAGCATTTATAATTCTGACTTTGCAGAACAAAATCCATATGTCAGTCAGGGAGTGGCTATATCTACTACATATAGTAATAGATATAGCCATTCTCTGATATAGATACCACTAGATACTAATTTCAATTTTATAGCCTAATTGGTTTCTGGAAAATTTATGAAGCAAACCAACATAATTTAAATTCACATCCTTTTGAACTATGTAAAACCAGAGATTGACAACAAACATAAGACACTTAAATGTGGAATTTCATGCAGTCATACTGAAAAATTTATATTAATTGTAAAAATAAGAATTACAAAGCAAGTGACTATAAAAGATTTAATTTACACAGTGAAATCTCAACTCATTGTTTTCATTGGAAGACCTAAAAAAACACCATGAATACAAAATATAGTCATATTTGTGCCTACAAGTATTTTATTTATTGAATCAAAAAGATATATGCCAATAATATTTTTCCACTGTCAAGTTCAATCTGCATTTTTCTTTTCTACTAACTGTAAACAGTTCAAACTGTTAGTTTCTAAACCACATTCCAAAAACAGAAACCACTATTACTATCACCAATGCATATTAAGATTTATGTGTGTAGTGTTTCACTTGCTTAAAAATAATCTGGAATTAATGTTTTCTTTAGTCTCCGGCCCCAATTAAAAATTATTTGTATGTATTTATATGCGAAATTATACCCCGACTTACGCAAATTCGACTTATGCGGTTACCGCTCGGTCCCACCTATCGCGTAAGTTCGGGGTATTACTGTATTAATAAACTTTTTACAACTTAAGTTTGCTTTCATTCATTATTAATACACAATTTTTGAATTTTTTTATTGTAACCCATGCCAACTATTACTTAATTAAATTCTACAATCTCACCATCATAGCAACAATGTTCTATATGCTGAAGATCAGTTCAGGCAATTCAAAAACATTTGAATGCATAATTTTTCTGATTCTGTTTGGTTTTTGTTTAAATGTTCTTCATTAAAGAATTAGCTTTTATTTTATTTTATTGTTTGGTATTCTATATTAATTATTAGTCCATGATTTGAGTATTTTAGTTATCTTACATCTTAAACAATGTATAATTCTGGGTAGATATATTTTCTATACAAAATATTGTTCAAAAACATGGCTTTAATTCAGACATTTGTTTCTGGCTAAGCAATATTCATTCATTAAGCAATTTGATGTTTTTTGTTATAGAATTACATATAAATTTTATCAAATTATAAAATGTAACAAAAAACAAATCTTACTTTGAATAATAACTCGAGTACTTAAATTCAGAGCATCAAAATCATTTTCAGCATGACAGGTATAATTTCCTTCATCCAATTTTTCCAAAGTGGTAAATACTAGAATTCCATTTTCTAACTCGCGTATTCTCCGCTTTAATTCAGAGGCCAGCTTCTGTCCATCTTTAAACCAGCTGAATTGTGGATTTGGAATGCCACTCACATTACAAGACAGTGTTAATTTTGATCCAAGATCAACTATAGTTGTAGCAGGAAGAGGTTGCAGTATTCTAATAGAAGCTAAAGAAAAAATAAATAAATTTAATATATATATTAACAAAATAAAATATGAATTTTATCATAATTTTAAAACAAATTAAAGAAAAAGAATCTGACAAATGTGATAATTACAATTCAATGCAATTTGACATTAATATTATTTTAGAAATTAGCATAGTATCTATCAATACAATAACTTACTTTATAAACAAATTATTTTTATAATTTATGCAAATCTTAATAAAATGATAATATACATCAATTTCTCAAAATGATATGGGTCAGCAAAAATCATAAACATATTTTGAAGAGTGTGATGCAATTTATTTCACTTAGAAAGTAGTTTATTTTTATAATAAAACTAGCTGCAAGGACCCGCTTCGCTGGGTTTTTATTTGTTCGTACATTTGTATGTAATATAGTTGTTTTTTATATATAAAAGACNAAATAAAGAAATTAAACATTTATTTAGAAAATACTTATTGAACGACTATCCAAAGAGTAAAATTTGTAAGTGGTATAATTCTTTTATAAATTACAGATATAATGTAAAAAATTGTATAAATAATAATACTTATGTTAAAATGCCTTATATAAATAATCTTTATGAACGATATAAACCCATATTTAAAAAGTTTTCTATATGTGTAGTGGCGAAGCAGGAAAACAAAATGTCGAATATCATTAATATTATAAATACTAAAGGTCAAAATAAAGTAAGAAATCAGCTTGACGTCGCAGGAGTGGTTTACAAAGTATCATGTGATTGCAAGCGAAATCATATGTTGGAGAAACGGGATGGAGGCTCGAGATACGCCTAAAAGAACAGGAGGCAGCGATTCGTCTAAAAAGACAAGAGTCACCTTGGTGTCATTATTGTATCAATTATAATTGTAAAATTAATAAAAATTCGGTAAAAATATTATATAAAATAGAAAACGTGTTTAAAAGACGAGTAGTAGAGCACTTATGTATTGTTGAACATGCAAATTTGTTAAATCAGAATGTCGGTCTAAACGTTGATGCATGCTGGGAAAAATTTATTTGTATAAAAACTAGAGTTGTTTGTTGTAAGATAATCCACCGATGAGGCTGTAACGGCGAAATGCATTTGGAGAACCTTTTGGAAAATTTTTTGAAAAATTGGAAAATAATAAAAGAAATAACGTTGGCTGAAGTATAGTATCTTTGTTAATTATTTGTCTGCCAATATAAATCACTCGAAATCGGTTTAAGAAAGAGTGTTTTATATTTACTCGTTTATTTTATCTAAAGATAATCATTTATTTTTAGAAATTATATTTTAGAAATTTCACCGATCCCATTGTTTTATATTTTTATTGATCAACAATTATAATAATCCTTTTATTTAATAAACTACATTTCAGTCATTGTATCAACCACCTTCTGATTATATACAAAAGATTTATCCTTTATTTATACATCAAATCTATGAATTTCATAAGTAAAATAAATAGCTGATATTACCTGTTTCACATATATTTTAATTATAAAAAATATTACTATCAATGAACACAGTTAATCTCTGCATAATTACAAATTTTGAATTCTTTAAAAACACCTCATTTATCTTTGAAATTATTTTTAGATAAATTTTAACTAACAGACATTTTTTAAAAATTCATGAAAAAATAATATATATTTTGTAAATCTTAATATGACATAATATAAACTGATATGTTCTTCACAATTCTATTTTAACTTAAGCTTTAGTAGAATTTTTTATTTTAGTATATAGCTATGTAAAAATATCAGTGTTTCATAAATTAAGGACAATTTTATATATTAGATAAAATCATCTTATAATTTTATTGATAGCAACTAAAGATTCACCTAAATATAAATTGTTTTATAAATAATTTATATAAACTAAAAAAAATTTAATCCAATTTTCTGATAAATGTTGAGTCAAATTGTGAGAGATATAATTTATAATACTATTTTTTTCAAAATAAGTACAAATGTTTCGTTATTTTAGTTTTAATGAAATTTCAAGTAAAAAAATATATTGCTGTAGGAATATTGCACATTTTGTTACAGATTAATAAACTTATAAAATACCTGGAGACTCTAATGTGTTTGTCGTCGAGGCTTGCACTACAGTTGCTTCTCCCGGACCCAATTTGTTGTTGGCCCAGAGGCGAAAAATGTAATCCATTCCCGGTTGCAGATTATATACAAGAAATTGACGCTGAAAGTATATACAACTTTTTTGATAATATAAGAAAATTATAGTTAATAAAATAACACAAACCAAAATGAAACATTAATTATATATTATTTATCATCATTACAAGGCCTGAATCAATGATCAAAATTCAATTCTCTCTCAAGTATAAAATATTCTTGCTATAAAAATGTATTTTGATTCTAAATGTACAGTATATACATGCTTTCAGTCTTTTTGTAAAGTTTTGGTCAAATATCCTTGTTAATATATATTATTGTTTTCCTAAAATATTTTCCAATCTATGGTTAATTATTGTAAGAGTGGGATTTAGACTTTACTTACAAAATGTAATTCTTTGCCAAAGAAAATATAGAAAAAATTTATATTAAGATTAATTAATTATGGTACTAGGGGCAAATCCACGGGGTGCAGAGGATGCTTACGCACTCCCTAAAATCCTAAGTAGAAAAGAGTTTCCATCATAGAACTACAAGGACATCGATATTGACATGAAGTGCACCCACTAAATGAAATTCCTTGATCTGCACCTGGGTACATAAAATATGATGAAAATTATTGAATTAAACCAAACCTAATGATGTTTAACTTTAATAATAACAACAATAATAATGATTTCTGATTTCAGAAAGTTAACCACTTTTTAAGAAGTCATACCAGACTTTTTATACTACAAAATTATTTGAAGTTTTAAATATGTAATTAATAACTAAAATGATTGATAATTTATTATATTTAAAAACTGTTTTTACTTTAAAAAATCTGTTATATATATTAATATAACAAAATTATATAACAAACATGAAGATATTGCACTTTATTAAATTAATACAGTCATAGTAGAAAAACGTTAAAGTCTTAATTAAGTTAATTGCAGTCAAATCAACCTTGATACTTGCAATACTTTAAATTTTCTCTAATACAGTGAAATTTAATTAAAATATTGATAAATATTCATCTAAATCAACTGTAATTATTATTGAATGTATAATTCTGTTTGTAATTCAGTAAATAAGAAATTTACTTAAATAATTCCATGTCAATTAACTAACTGATTCCATTGGATTTAATTAACAAAATTTATTGTTTAGGAATTCATTTATTCTAAAAACAAAAAAATATTTAATTTGTTTTTAGTCAGAATTTTAAACTACTTTGTCTAATTATATAAAAATGCACTTACTGCAATTGGACTAATGAGAATAGGAAATGGGATATGCCAAGCAGCAATTCTCTCATTGGAATGTAATGGACGGTACATCAGAGTAAAATGAGTTATTGGATAACCACCATCGTCTGAAACTCTCCAGCGGATGGTGGCTACAATTGTTGTTGGGTGAACGCTGACATCAACCAATTTGTCTGGAGGAGCTGCAAAAAAATTATTTAGAAACTGGTTAACCTTTAACATTATGTATAAATATACAATTACAAAAATATTAATTATTATTAAAATTGTTATTGTATTTTTACTTTTTCATGTACACGAAAAAGTAAAAATACAATAACAATTTTTATGAATGCTTTGAATGAAACTATCACCAAACTAGATAAATCATTAACTAAAAGTATAAAAATAAAATTACTGTTAAATTCATTCTGATTAAAAAATCAAAATATAAGTGAATTCAGTGAATAAGATACATCTTTATTTAGAAATTTTTGTTATAAATTAATTATAATCATTGTATGTTCAATGATGAATTTTTTTTTTTTTTAATCAATTCTCACTGTTCTAGTATGTCTTATATATTTTAATTAAAAGTATATTTATTTAATATTTTGCTGTGTATGAAGCAGTTTAAAGATAGAGCTGCTAATTATAAATATAATAAGTTGCATTTGGATATTTTTAATGAATGGGGCTCAGTAACCTATTTAAATATAGAGAGACTATTTTGTATTATACAAACAGTGTTATATGTGAGATACAATATACTTAAAAGAATGATAGCTCTGTGTTTAGATCATTGTAAATTCTGTTCCTCTTGTGTTAATTTTGGTGCTTTTCATTTAGCAACTGAATGTAAGGCTTTGACGTATGACAGATAAAAGTGTTTTGGTTCAGATTATTTATCAGTTCAATCATATAAGCAATTGTTACAAGATTATAATAAATATCACTGTATTTATAATTTTATTACTAAGATGAATGGCTAATGAAAACTAATTTGTTTAGTTTAAGATAAGATTCTGAAAAAAAAAATAACCACCAGGAGATGTCGATATAGTATATTATTGCATGTTTCAGTGTTTGAGAGTTGGCAGCATTTTTGGTTGGTTTGAAATTATTAATTATAATATGCTTTTGGGCATATTATAATTAATAATTTACTCATTTCTTTCAGGTAATTGTTTAATTTTCTTTGTATATAGTTTCTGTAGAATTTTTGTTAGCATTGACTATTTGCTTCCATTTTTGTGTGTATTTTTTTTCTTTTTTTGGATATAATTATTATTGTTGGTTTTGTTTGTTTATTGTCATAAATATTATATTGCTTTTTTCTTTTTTAACAGGCTTATTATTTTGTGCTGTACTGTTAATAATAATGTATTTTGTACTGGAATTGATATTGATAAGCATAATGACTTTTTTTGTTGTAATATGCCATATACAGAGTTCACCTTATATTATTAAATAAATAAAAATAAAATGAAACAATAGATTATTAAAGCAATGTATATCAATTACTAATATTTACTTTGTACATTTCTATTGATGATTGAAGATCAAAATTTCACTACCTTGATATTCACCCAGCTACAACATTTTTGGCCTTCTTCTAAGACCTACTTCAGGTGAAAAATTTTAAACAAATGAAGAAGGTCTTTAGAAGTAGACCAAAAATGTTCGTTTTTTTCTAAAAATAAGCTGGGTAAACATCAGGGTAGTGAATTTTTGTACATTATAGTATAGCCCAGTTTCTGGAAAAGTTTTATTTTAGTATTAATAGAAAATTCATTATAGTTGTAAGAAAAAATATATTCTTTTATATACAGACACTCACTGACTTGCATAAATTTTTCTGTCCCATGAAAATTCAAAAAATGCATAGAAATGTATTTTGCATATTACAAAAAAATTAAATGGCAAACCAACTGGATAACTCCATAACTGAGCCTAACAAAAGCCTAACTCCATAACTGCTTAAAAAAAGCACATAAAACATTCATTGTGTTTGTTCTGTAATAAAATTTGAATATATATAGTTGCTTGACCATCTGCTGTTGGTCAGTAGTTGTCCAGTATTTGGTATTCTTAATTGCACTTGTATTCTTGTTTTATTTTTGATTGTAAGACGTTTTTACTGGCATTTGTCTTAATTTTTTAATTGTACATTTCAAAGCACATACCCATCATTTTTCCAGTAAATGAAAATAAAACATTGAATTTATTCCATTCACACTATTTATCACACATTTCTTTTTGTTATACTCAAATTTAGGCAAGCATAATTACAAATGCTACATAAGCATTTATAATTCTGACTTTGCAGAACAAAATCCATATGTCAGTCAGGGAGTGGCTATATCTACTACATATAGTAATAGATATAGCCATTCTCTGATATAGATACCACTAGATACTAATTTCAATTTTATAGCCTAATTGGTTTCTGGAAAATTTATGAAGCAAACCAACATAATTTAAATTCACATCCTTTTGAACTATGTAAAACCAGAGATTGACAACAAACATAAGACACTTAAATGTGGAATTTCATGCAGTCATACTGAAAAATTTATATTAATTGTAAAAATAAGAATTACAAAGCAAGTGACTATAAAAGATTTAATTTACACAGTGAAATCTCAACTCATTGTTTTCATTGGAAGACCTAAAAAAACACCATGAATACAAAATATAGTCATATTTGTGCCTACAAGTATTTTATTTATTGAATCAAAAAGATATATGCCAATAATATTTTTCCACTGTCAAGTTCAATCTGCATTTTTCTTTTCTACTAACTGTAAACAGTTCAAACTGTTAGTTTCTAAACCACATTCCAAAAACAGAAACCACTATTACTATCACCAATGCATATTAAGATTTATGTGTGTAGTGTTTCACTTGCTTAAAAATAATCTGGAATTAATGTTTTCTTTAGTCTCCGGCCCCAATTAAAAATTATTTGTATGTATTTATATGCGAAATTATACCCCGACTTACGCAAATTCGACTTATGCGGTTACCGCTCGGTCCCACCTATCGCGTAAGTTCGGGGTATTACTGTATTAATAAACTTTTTACAACTTAAGTTTGCTTTCATTCATTATTAATACACAATTTTTGAATTTTTTTATTGTAACCCATGCCAACTATTACTTAATTAAATTCTACAATCTCACCATCATAGCAACAATGTTCTATATGCTGAAGATCAGTTCAGGCAATTCAAAAACATTTGAATGCATAATTTTTCTGATTCTGTTTGGTTTTTGTTTAAATGTTCTTCATTAAAGAATTAGCTTTTATTTTATTTTATTGTTTGGTATTCTATATTAATTATTAGTCCATGATTTGAGTATTTTAGTTATCTTACATCTTAAACAATGTATAATTCTGGGTAGATATATTTTCTATACAAAATATTGTTCAAAAACATGGCTTTAATTCAGACATTTGTTTCTGGCTAAGCAATATTCATTCATTAAGCAATTTGATGTTTTTTGTTATAGAATTACATATAAATTTTATCAAATTATAAAATGTAACAAAAAACAAATCTTACTTTGAATAATAACTCGAGTACTTAAATTCAGAGCATCAAAATCATTTTCAGCATGACAGGTATAATTTCCTTCATCCAATTTTTCCAAAGTGGTAAATACTAGAATTCCATTTTCTAACTCGCGTATTCTCCGCTTTAATTCAGAGGCCAGCTTCTGTCCATCTTTAAACCAGCTGAATTGTGGATTTGGAATGCCACTCACATTACAAGACAGTGTTAATTTTGATCCAAGATCAACTATAGTTGTAGCAGGAAGAGGTTGCAGTATTCTAATAGAAGCTAAAGAAAAAATAAATAAATTTAATATATATATTAACAAAATAAAATATGAATTTTATCATAATTTTAAAACAAATTAAAGAAAAAGAATCTGACAAATGTGATAATTACAATTCAATGCAATTTGACATTAATATTATTTTAGAAATTAGCATAGTATCTATCAATACAATAACTTACTTTATAAACAAATTATTTTTATAATTTATGCAAATCTTAATAAAATGATAATATACATCAATTTCTCAAAATGATATGGGTCAGCAAAAATCATAAACATATTTTGAAGAGTGTGATGCAATTTATTTCACTTAGAAAGTAGTTTATTTTTATAATAAAACTAGCTGCAAGGACCCGCTTCGCTGGGTTTTTATTTGTTCGTACATTTGTATGTAATATAGTTGTTTTTTATATATAAAAGACTGTTTTTCTAAGTAATCTAGAATCTAGCTGCAAGGACCCGCTTTGCTGGGTTTTTATTTGTGGGCAAAAAGTAACGATAGTGAAGTTTAAGATAATTACATTACAGTATAGCCAATCTTACCCGTTTTCACAGAATGCAAGAACTAGGTCCCCTGTTTCCAGACTAATTAGAGACCTGGTCCCGATTTTATTTCTGAACATCTCCTGTTCACGTCCAGTCAAACAAACTCTTTTCAACGTTTCTGGAACGTTTACAATCGTTCTATAATCGAACCAATATTCAAATTTTATGTTTGAATTCAAATTCGAATATTGTTCGAATTAAATTTGAACAAAACATTCGAAATAGAAAACCACTTTCAGCCCCATCTCTCCTGCACCCTTACAGCTATCCAGATGCAACCCCCATAGTGCATGAATGGAGACTTGGGGCTACTGCCACATACAAACAGCATTCATGTGAAATGTGTAGTTTTTGTGGAAAAGTGAAATATAGGGACACACACACGTCCATTTATATATATATATATATATATATAGATTATTTATGATCCAACAGTGAATCAAATTGATCTAGAATGAGTAAGGCCTGCGACTAACAAGGCCTGGAAAATGATTCCATTCCAGATGGTTCCTAGTTTGCAGTTTTCTTAATGAGTGGACTCTTCTATCTCTGGAATCATCTTTAAATAATCCAGTCATAATTCTACCGTTCAGAACCACTTCTCAAACCTTTTTGTCACCTCCATTAGATCTATGTGAGATTGCCCCTGCTTTTTTTATGTCAATTACTCCAAAACATACATTTAGATTGTCTCATGGCTGAGAGGAGTCTTTCCATGCTCTTTACCAACCGTCTTGTCCCCTCCAAGATGATCAGTGTCAGAAGCTTGATCCTTATTATCTATCTTATGGATTGAATTCTGTGATGGATTTTAGTTCAAATAAATAAACTGATTGGTTATTTTATCCCCTGACTCTTCCAACACCTGACAGATGGCTGTCCATACTTGAATGTCCATTGAAGTTTTGCAACACAAATGGTATGCTAGGATCACATAATTGTGATTGTTCATTTGGTAGACCACATAGTGAAATTTTTAATTTATAACTACATAAACTGTATTAGCTATTATTTATTCTTTACATCAGACTTGAAGAACAGAAACATTTCTCCATGTATAAATTTAAAATTGGGTAAATTCTCTAAATTCTTTTATCCAGTGATTCACTTTATACATAAAATTTTCTAAATTAATAAATTTTCACATTTAACAAATAAAATATATACAGGTACATTTTATTCTTTCCATAATACAAACATAATTTAATTCTAACTAGTGATGGAATGATACCAAAATTTTTCTCAATTCCGATACAATTCCAGATTTCAATTTTGATTCTTTTGAATATTTTCTAACGTTTATTTTAGTTTAGAAAATTTAACAATTTACATTATGAGCACAGTATATTCATTAATTAATAAACATTAAGCTTAAGAATGGAAATTGATTGAGAAATCTAAAATCAATCTTTAGAAAGACACTTGAAAATTCTCCATTTATATGTGGATATGCATGCTTTTATTGTGTATTATGAAAATAAATTTGTAATCTTATTTCAGATAAAGTTAATATTGCAACATTACCCTTAGAGAAATTACAACTTGGACTTCAAAGTCCAATATATTCGCAAAACACGGTTTCAAAAACAACATAGGAAATTACAACTTATTCCTTTTTACTCAAAGAACTATCCCATCATGTCAGTTAGGTTTGTAATCTTTGGAACATTGCACTGCTTCATTGGCCAATGTGATGACTACAGGGAAGGAGAAGTTGCTCTTCTCCTTCCCTGTAGTCATCACATATTTAACACTAACTTAGATTTGGCAAATGATGCAATGAACTAAACTAATATCATCATCATCACAAGTTAACCAATTTTTGAATTCATTCACTTGAACAATGAATGTCTACACTGATTCATCTTAAAAATCAATTTTTACTTAGAATCGCATGAATCAAATTTGAAAATTTAATGTATTACAGCAATTCTATGAATAACAAACTTTCATAATTATAATGAGAAAGTCCTTTTATCATTATAAATATACTAAATATTAAAAATAATTTTATATAATATTTATTCAATTAAAAAATAATTTTGTTTCTATTTTAAACTGAATTGCCAACCCCCAGCCTTGATTTGAAATTAGGTAGCCCTATAGTTCAATCAATGTTAACTCTCTTACTATTAAAATTCTTTTAAAAAGCAGGCAAATTTATAAAACAAACATTAATGAAATTACTAAAATCATTAAAACGAATTTAAATTTGATTATCTTTTGTGTGAGACAACACCAAAATAATTTGTATAGTTATGTTGCAGAAGAAAAAAAGAGTTACAATTAATTAAAAAAATTATAATTAAGGGTTCAAAAAATGAAAGCAAAAACCATTGGGTTACAACAAACTTGGGACAAAAAACACTTTTCTGTCAAAATTAAACATTTTAAATTTCAAATACAATGATAAAATAATAATAAAAATATTACCAATTATTATATTCATCATATGTTACAATAAAATTATTAACAGATTTAATAAGTCTTAATAATTGCAAAATTGTTAAATTATATCTAATTATTAAATTTTGATGATGTATTGATACAACTGAAGTCAATAAAATTAGGAATTATAGAACATATATCCCAGGACTAAGCAATTTTACTATTCAGGATTATAGATTCATATTTGAATAATACAATTCCATTAATAAAAAATGAAACAGCATCCTACTGTAATATAATTTAAAATATCAGTGTTTAATGCAAAATACCTAACACATTACAAGCCATACAATTGAATGCAATTTTTGCCAATTCTGAATAGATCAGACCTGACAGTGTGGGTCATGTAGATCAGTGGTTCTCAAAATATGGTCCATGGACCACCAGAGGTCTGCAGGCTAGTGCCAGGTGGTCTGTAGATGACCTGGTCATATTTCCAAAATGCAACTCTATGCTATTTAGCCAGAGAGAAAACATTTTCATGCATCTCTTGTTAGGTTACCATAAATAGGGTTTCTACTCAAATTTTTCTTTTAAATTCCTTGACTTTTCCTGACCAACTCTGTACAAATTCTCACGTCCCTTACAGTATGGCACATTGACAAAATAAAACAACATTTATCTTACTATGCATGTATGCTATCACTTTTCCAATTTTTTAGTTAGTTATTTTTTTCTAATCAACAGTTATATATTTTTTTATAATTGCCAAATTATTAAGACTAAAAATAAATTGTTTTATTGAATTAAAATAGTTTATCCTGTTATTAATCCACAACCATAAATTCAGATGGCTTTAAAGAAAAAAAGGCCATTATTTATTTATTATTCATTAACAAATCGTGTGTAACACATGTACAAAAGTGTATATTTGTTAAATTTATCCCTTAATAAATTTCCTGAACTTTATAAAATATTAATAAACAAGAAAGTAAATCAAAAATTATTTTGTTATGCAATCAAAATTATTAAAATGAAAAATGACAACATTTAAATTAAATTATTTATCATGTTTTGTAATTTGTAAAATTTTGGAGAAATTTCATATATGCTTGGGAATAATTTTAGGTCCTAAAAATATTCTGCACCCTTTTCATAAGTACAATAAAAAAAAAAAACATACATCCTGTGATCAAGAAATGTAATCCTCCGACATTTTTGATCAAGAAACAGCTGGTCAAATTCTAACATTCTAAGGCTACTTACCATCCACTTTCAGTTAACAACTCACTGCAGGTTATAGAACGTCTCAATACAACTTCTCTGGTAGCCAATGATACATGATGGTCTTTGACTTCAAATCAATGTATCCTTCTATAAAAATACCTTCTTGTTTTTGTGCAATAAGAGATTTCCTGTTTGCCAACATCGATGATGCACGAAAACATCACAATCGTATACTGGAACTTGTGCATCTTNAAATCAATGTATCCTTCTATAAAAATACCTTCTTGTTTTTGTGCAATAAGAGATTTCCTGTTTGCCAACATCGATGATGCACGAAAACATCACAATCGTATACTGGAACTTGTGCATCTTGTATATTATACATCATTCTTTGAATCTGAGAACAAAGTATACTTACAAGGAAGAGGCATACCGATGAGCAGTCCCACATCAGCAATACTTTGTGAACTAGTGATTCAAACAATTAGAAAACAACATTCTACCCAAATTCCAACACCTTATTATCTTTTATGCTACATATGTTGACAATATCTTCATCTTGTGGCAGATAAAACCAAACCTACATTAAAAGTGATTAATAATAACCCCCTGTGGATTATTCCTACAATTAGACCAGGAGAGTGAAACAATGGTAAACTTTTTGGACATTTCCATCTCTTGCAAATATGGCAAAGTTTGGACCAAAGTATACAGGAAACTATGTTTTCAACCCATTTTAATTCCACATAACTCTGTTGATTCGCTCCACATCAAATTGGCAGCCTTTAGATCCTTGATAAGAAGGACATATACACATTGTACTGTACCAGCATACATGACACTAAAACAGCTGAATTACGTCTTAAGGATTGCAGAACAACAGGTTATCCAATAGAAATGATAAGGAAGTTCATCACAACCTTTCAAGCAGCAAAATGTCAGGATGCATTGGTGGACCAGAAATGAAGAGTGGTTTTAACTTATGTATGCCTCTTAAAAAAAAAGGGATATAAGTTAAAACCACCTGAATGTCCTGATATTGTGCGTAAGCTGCCAGCGTCATGTTATTGAGATTTTTATCAATTGTATATTTGTGTTCTTTGAGCTGTTGTTGTAAGTTGCACATAGTGGCACCCACGTAGACCAGTTTTGATTCAAAACGTTGGTCGATTAACGGGATGGAGTAAATTTTCATGGCCGAATTACAGTTATACGGTTTTTTATCGTTCTTTAAAATTTCTAAATATTGTTGGGCTGCATCGATATACAACCTTGAGATTATTAGCTCTGGCTGCTTTCTTATGTATGCCTCTTAAAAAAAAGGGATATAAGAAAGCAGCCAAAGCTAATAATCTCAAGGTTGTATATCGATGCAGCCCAACGATATTCAGAAATTTTAAAGAATGATAAAAAACCGTATAACCGTAATTCGGCCATGAAAATTTACTCCATCCCGTTAATCGACCAACGTTTTAAATCAAAACTGGTCTACGTGGGTGCCACTATGTGCAACTTACAACAACAGCTCAAAGAACACAAATATACAATTGATAAAAATCTCAATAACATGACGCTGGCAGCTTACGCACAATATCAGGACATTCAGGTGCAATGGAACAGGCATCGATCATCAAACCAACATCGAATATACATACTATGAGATATCTGGAAAGATTGGAGACTTTCAAAGCGCACAAAAATACCGGTTACATCAACCATAGAGACGCGGATACCTTGGCTACTGCACGGCGGTCTTTTTACGAAAGTTAATTTTATTAATTAAGGAACATTTGTTTGTTTATTTTTATTTTTTATTGTTTATTTTATTTCTGTAGTTATTTATTTATTATTTGCAACTACAATTTCAGTTATTTATTTATGTATTTATTTTAGAATTCTGGTTATCGTTTATTTTTAAATTTATGTTCTATTTTCACATTCTACTTTATCGTAACTGAGGAAGATTGGTTAAATCTATCAAAAACGTTTTTATTTAGTAAATTTTCTTTGCTGGATTTTTAAAGGTGTGTTTTTTTATCATATTCTATTTATCCAGTAGTTACAAAATATACAAATATACTTTTCATAAGTTATATTACACCACATTACTTCTTGCTGCCTGCAGAAGACTACACTTAAGTCAAGAATATCGTCGGCAAAAAAATCAACAAGGCAGCCAAAGAGGCTAATTCCCCGACTTTTTCCAAACACTAACGAAAATTCCAGATTTTTCTCAACTTACTAGATGAGTAGGAACCCTGCAATAGAAAATATATCTCAAGCATGATCTATCATTCTCTAAGGTAATACAGTGGTACCTCAGGATACGAATGCCCCAGCATACGAAATTTTCAGGATACGACACGAAATTCAAACATATTTTTGCTCCACGATACGAACAAAAACTCACCATACGACGTTACATTAGTTCGCAGTGCCATTTTTTATTCACTCCTGTTCATTGGTCTCGGTCTGCGCATTTGCTTCGTCGTGGAAGGATCTCGCTCGATAAAGGAAATCTCGAGGTATTATCAGAAAGTGACTGATTTTATTGAAAAGAAACATCCCGAAAAGGTTCACACTGGCTGTATTGCTGCTCGGAGTAATGACATTTGCCTAAGTCATTTTAGAAACAGTTTAAAAAGTAGGCAAAGTCAATTTATAAACTGTTTCTAAAGTCTCTTTGGATAGTCTCTTTGGATAATCTCTTTGGATAGTCTCTTTGGAAAGTCTCTTTGGATAAATGTCTCTTTGGATAGATATTTTACCAAGCAACTTCTATCCAGTGAAAGCACTGGTGGAAGTGAAGGAAAGAAAGCAAAAAGCAGTGAATAAAAAATTTAAAAAATATATAAAACAACACTAATTTTTTTATCTTTTCTAAGTTATTTTAAAGTTATTGTTACATTATGTTATGTAAGTTAAGTTTTAGTATCATTTCCCTTCTCCCGCCACCAGTTTACACCTCCACCGTCGTCTATCCTCAAAGGGTAAAGTGCAAATAAAACTGCATTTTTTTTAAATCAATTATTATTCTATTATGGTTATTTATACATTTACAACTACAAAACGCATTTTTCAGTGTTTTCCTTACTACAGTTATTTTTATTTAATGTATTACTTGGCTTTAATTTGAGTATGTTTTTCGCATTGGAACGAATTATTTGGTTTTACATGTAATCGTATGGGAAAAGATGTTCACCTTACAACATTTTCACGATACGATCTCAGTTTCGGAACGGATTAATTTCGTATCCTGAGGTACCACCGTACTTACGAGATAAGAATGGGGCCACAGGCGGTCTGCAATTCATCTGCAATTTGTTTTAAGTGTCCACGAATCAATAACTTTGAGAATCACAAATCTAGATGAGTATTTGATCAAGCACAACACATTATACAAAACAGATTTTGTTGTCGGCTCACCTACTTAGTTGCCAATCACCTAAATATACTCAGAATCTGTTAGGTGCGACAGAAAACGAGAATGCCATCTAACTCGTTTTGTTAAATTGCATAAGTCAGGATTTTGACTCGAACGTAGTTCTCTTACGACAGTCAAGTTCTCGCCACACAACCATTTAATCGATTTAAAAATGAGAAAGCTTTAATTAAATTCATAAACCCATTAATTTTGTTGATGATTTCGCTTACAGAAATCAGACCATCAGCAAAGGTTTGGTAAGACTCCAAATGACCCACATTATCAAATTTATATATTGATAATAATTAGCATACTTGAAGATTTTGTCAAAATATTAATTAGTAGTTGTAGAATTTTTTGATGTGAAAACATCTTTATCAAAATTCATTTAAATTTCTTAAAACAAACTGAGCGATTGACCCTTTTTAACTTAATTAAAAAAGAGGTCAACCTCATAACCTAAATCCACGAAGAAAAATCAAATTAAATCTTTAGAAAATTAATTACTACTTAATATAATTAAAATAAAATTAACTAATAAACTTAAATGCTTATTTTATTCATTTTTTAACAGAATTCTTACCTTTCGCCGGATATAAATAAATAATTGTCAATAAATAAACAAGTGCATCGAACAGCTGACATTTATAAAATGTCATTTCCAAACCAACCGACTTCCGCCATCACAGTATCGATGCCCTCTGGAGGCGAATTATTAAACTGTTTTTTTTTTTTTTTAAAGAGGGTTTTAATTCTAAAAAGCTCTCTAAATCCGGTAAATTATGTTTATATCATCTCTCAAAATTAGAATAATGCATTTATAGTAAATTATAATTAATATTAAAGATTAAGAACAAAATTTTTTTTCACTTTTTTCATGATGACTCGGGATAATTTTTTCTTCAAATTTGAAGTTGAGACTATTAACAAATATATATTTTTTTCACTTTTGTACATATTTTATACGTTATTTATGGATGATATCCACGCGGTGAAATAAATAAGAATGAGTAAAATTTCTTATAAATTTTGGAATACTTTTAAATAATTTGGTAAAATTTCTTAATTAGTTTGATTTACCTATAATATAAAGAACGTGAAACAAAACCAAGAGAAATTTCATATAAACGAGAGAATATCATTGAAATTTATAAG
The DNA here is from genome assembly GCF_000671375.1 of Centruroides sculpturatus. Taxonomy (NCBI): domain Eukaryota; kingdom Metazoa; phylum Arthropoda; class Arachnida; order Scorpiones; family Buthidae; genus Centruroides; species Centruroides sculpturatus. The sequence continues at coordinate 2,742 of NW_019384411.1, read as the reverse complement.
CGAATAGCGAAGAGACGGTGAATGAGGGAGAAGCGGAACGTCAAATGGACCCACCAGTGGCCAAACGATCTTCGTTCCCGAACACTGGGAGTTCGGACGTGGCGTTTTCTCAACGTCTGAAACGCCTAACTACGGGCCAGTTTCCCTTAAAAAATTCTCCCGGAAGGCATCCCCCTAGGCAGATCGCCCAAGTGTTGCGTTGCCGTAACTAACTAAACAAACAAACAAACAAACAAACAAACAAACAAACACGGAACGTCGAATGATTTGAAAATTATCTTGCTAAGGTTAACGAAAATTCTTGAAATCCATTTACTGTCTACGATTATCCTTATTAATTAATAATTAAAATATTTTCGAATGAAATTAACAGGAGAGAGCAATTTTCGATTGTAATTTATGAAGGGCACACCATTTCAGGAGAATTTCCTTTCAAACGATAAAAAAAAGCACTAAATATTATTAACGCGTGGAGAAAAGAGCAAAATATATGATAATTATTTTGTTTATAGAGTGGGAAATCAACACAAGAATATGTTACGTGAAGAAAACAGGTGGTCAGAGCAGTCGAAAGGGAAGAGCTGGAAATTTTTCCCCGGGCTCAAAGTAAACTTAATAAGGGACCCATAGTGTTTCTAATATCTATAAATTAATGTTATGTTTATAAACAAAAAATAAAACATTTAAGACTGCTATTTATTAATAAAGAAATGTTCTACGTATTTCATTTGTTCACGAAAAGATAAAAGGAGACATCTCAACGCCCGGTTCCCTTACCAACTTTCGACGGCGCTGGTAATGCTATCAAAAACTCCCATAGTGTGTCTATCTACGAAGACTTGTTGATACGAAACTCTACAAAGGCACTCCTAAGTAGGAAACATTGTCTATAATTGCGATTTTGCTTTTTCGGCTCTATAAACAGGGGGAAAGTATGGCGCTCGGTCAAAAATTGATCTCCCAAGATTTTTACATTTTTGGACTCGGGATCTTGAAACGTTAAGAAATGCAAAACGAAAAAAAAATCGTTTTCTGCATGCATGGATCTTAGTGTATTTGGGGTATGATTCTGTTCACGCTCTGAAGCGACGTCCGGATGGCCCAGCGATCAAAGTGACAGCCTACCGCTCTGAGGAACCCAGGATCGCATCCGGACGGGTCGAAAAATCCCCAGGAATTTTTCGGAGGGATAGTCTGTCCGGATATGTCGTCCCCCACCGCCCGGCCGCCCCATTGTGGGTCTGACCGAACCCTTAATGGGCTTGCTAAATGAGGCCCTCTTAGCGCCCATAGGGCGGAAAGTTAAGAAACCCTCTTTGAAGCCTAATAACTCCTGTGCATTTTGTCGAAAATTTTTCTGGGAGGTTGTGTATTAGGGGATTGATGCTACTAAATTTTGATGGTTAAAAGGTCGACGGGGTGGAAAGATAAAAGGGGGTCGTATGTCATATCTCAATTGCGGTCGGACTTAATGATGATTTTACTCGTTATTAGCATTTACAATTTTTTTAAAAACCCATCCCTACCCTCAAAATTAAGTTTTTTATATTTTCAATTATTATAAAACGGCAAAAAGTTTTTAAATAAAATATGACAACAGATGGGTGCCACCAAATGTTGCAGGAAAAGTTAAACAACTCGCTGCTAGTTTTTAATTTACCATTTTAGATAATTAAATTAATTGTTCATTTTTCTTCACTGATTCATTTATCAAAATATTTATATTCTACTAGCCATCTTCCAGGAAAAGAAATTTTTTTTGAAATTAAATTAATTGGTTTTTGCATCTTTTTCATTGCAACCTCAAGAAGCACAAGAAGTAACCTCATACAATCAATCACGTTTATGGGCTGCAAGACGAAAAACAAAACAAAAAAAAAAAACAGCGACGAATTGCTCCTTTATGCTTATCGTCTCCTCCCTGGTTCATTTGGAGATTTCAGCCTTAATATGCTTTTTCTCCGACGAATTGCTCAACTTTCCCGGCAACATTTCAAATTTTGGTGGCACCATCTGTTATCATATTTTATTTTAAAAAACTTATATTTTTAAATTAAAAGTTTAATTTTGACGTAGGGATGAATTTTATAAAAATAATTGTAAATGCTAATAACGAGTAAAATCATCATTAAGTCCGACCCTACTGGATGCAGACAACTCCCATTATCTCTCTACCTCTGGACCTTTAATCACCAAACTTTAATAGTATCAATTCTCCTAATACACAAACCTCCGTGCAAAATCTCAGACATTTTCGACAAAAAGCACAGGAGTTATTAAGTTTTAAAGAGAATGAACAAAATCGTGCCCAGAAACACGCACACAAACATCCATACATACAGAAATTACCCCCTTTCTGTTTTGCATTTCTCGACGTTTTAAGGTGTCCTAAGTCCAAAAATATAGAAATCTTGGGGAGGGTAATTTTTTGACCGATCGCAATACTTTCCGTTATATACGATAACAGCCGGGAAAGTAAAAATTGTAGACCTATATTGTCCGTCTACCCGTCTTTCCTTAATCTCAAGAACGGTGTGACATAGATAAAACCCGAGACCAAATATGAAAAGTTTAGAGGCAGGAGGACCGGATTAACATTACATGAACTTCCGACGCAAACCGGAAGTTCCGTTATTTCACTTCAAAAATTTTTCCTTGTAAGGACTCAATTGCTAACAGGAAATGTATTATGTACAGGGGCGAGACACTACTAATTTGAAGTGGAGAGCATATATTTTAAAT